>NW_023303063.1:0-9161 GCF_011077185.1 Oxyura jamaicensis
TCTCCTCTCCTCTCCTCTCCTCTCCTCTCCTCTCCTCTCCTCTCCTCATATTCTGAGTTAACCTGTGACACAGAAAACTGATAGCTTTTATAGTCACAGACAAGGTGAGAGTTGTGCCTTGTAATTTATCAAAGACCACTGAAGAAAGATTTTCCCTTGTTTGGGTAGCATTTATATGGTAATTCCATATGCTGTGTACATAGTCATTTTAAGATACAACCCACTACATAAACATCAAATATTTTAACTTCCTTTATAGAGCTCTTATATATACCAGAGGTCCTATAATGAAAAATAGTATTATCATTAACATAAAAAGTTATAGATAAAAAGCTACGTTTTTAAAAATCATTTTGAATATCAGAAGAATGGTAACAATTACAAATGCAAATTCATTATATTGACCAAAGCTTTATTTTAAGCACATTATACAGAAATTTCCCATTAAAATTGTTCTTATCTTTGTATTTTTTCATGTATTAGTTAATAAAAACTGCATTTTTTTGTAGCTTTACTTACTTTTGTAAAAATTTTACACACATAGAAGTTTACCATCATTTATAAGACATAAAAAATAGCAATAGTCTTATTACCACAGATTACAATAAAGGGTTTTTAAAATGTTTTTAGAAATACTGCTTTTCCACAATAAAAAACAGGTGTCTACTTAAAAGCCATTCTGTTTTAAAATTGAGAATTACACTGAGAAACAGATTCCTGTCATTAAGAGAGTTATTCTAGTTTGCTACACTTCTTTATTCCTGCTTTCGTTATCAATCCATATTTACTGTCAGAAGATTAACTGATATCATTACCTCACTTTTGAATGTGCTCTTCAATTTTAAATTGAAGGTAGATTTTTGATAGCTTCTTCCATCTTACCTATAGGATTGCAAAATTATTAACAGACAGGTCTAAAATGACATAAAATAACTTCAAAGAGGAAAAAAGTGAAATAAAACAAACTAAAATTAAGGTTACACATCAGAGCAATGACATCCAACAGACAGATTTCAAAGTGTAAAGCTGAAATCCCAATGTTGATTACTAAAGAGATTGAAGACAACACCAGAAATCATAATCATGATGATGGTTGCTAAGTTGCTAAGTGTGAAAATCATATCTCTTTTTAGAATGTTTTTATATTGCATCTCTAAGGCTCCATTGTTTTGAGGGATATTTTGATTGCTGATTGATATCCTCTGAGATAAGAAGTCCTATGTTATGAAGTCACTCCACGCATCTCACAATACTATCTGAAATAAACACTGACAATGAAGCCACCTAGAGGGTATTTACAGTATATCTGTTCTTTGGCCCTGGACAGAATGAACTGTGAATGTTCTAGTTCCCTGTGCTCAACAGTCAAAGCAAAGTTATAGCTGTCTGTGGTCCTTTTGTATTTTGTCAGGTAGTTTTTCTACAAATCCTCTTGAACACTAAAAATAATTTACCACTTTTTTTTTTTTTTTTTTTTTTTTTAGTGGAGCTAAATTAAATGGTGTATAATTTCCTGCTGTTTTCATTGTCTTTTCTCTCTAGATAATGGTAGTACACTGGTTATTTGCAGGTATAAAGGCCCTTTCTGCCACTCAGTGAGCTTTTAAAACTGTCACCTAATGTCAGAGATTCTACAATTTCAGTCCTTACTTCATGCAGTTGTTATTCTGATCTGTTCTGTAAAGATTTTAGAAGTGTATAACCTTAAAAACTTATTATTTTGTTCATAATATACATACATTTGCATTCATAAATCATTTTTGCTATTTGCCATTTTATTGAAAATGCTATTGATTCAAAATATTACTCCAGTTTGGCTCCCATTAAAATAAGGGTCCAAAAAAAAGCTACTGATTTTAACAGTGCAGTAATGGGACCCTAAATTCTTGATTTCTTAAACTTCACTACAGCTGCCCTTGTAGCCTTGACTAAAAACTTGTGATTCAACTAATCTCTCTTTTGATGTCTTCTTTTACCTTCAATCATTGTAATTTCCTCTATACTCAATTGAGACATATAGTCATCCGTAGTTCACAGCAATGACCTAATTTAGATACTGCATCAGAACAATGAATTTTGTTTGAGAAGTGTCAGTCTCTCTCTCAGTTCACTATCAGTTCAATAAGGCAATCTATGAGATTAGCTGTAATACAGCTAGCAATGTCATAGGCCCTCACAGTCAATTTAATTGTCTACATAAGTATCTAGTGTCAAATGGGATGTCCAAGGTATTCACCCAGTCTCCAGCTGCCAGTATGAAATGGTGCAAATCTCCTTTACTTTGTTATATGTTATCACCTTACAAATGCCTCATGTACTAAGTGGTGTGTCAGAAGACCTCATGTACTAAGTGGTGTGTCAGAAGAACTAGATGTAGGCAACAGAAGCATACACTTACGCTAACAACAGATGAGGGAAATATCAAGGTAGGACTCAGCTCCATGTTAAAATACCTAGGTTTCTAGATACCAATCTGTACAAGTGAAGTAGTCTAAACTGCAATCTATTGCAATCAAATTGGTATAATACTACAAAGTCTGGAGTTTGGGGTTCAGCTCACCTTGAACTAGATATGGGCTCAAATGAATTGTTTTATATATCTAGGGCAAGTTGAGATTCTTTAAGAAATCTTGCTTGACCTTCAGAAACCTGTCCAAAAAAAGTATGGTCTCCTACAGGTCCTGTGCCCAATCTGCCCCTGTGCAGGTATACTGGATAGGCTGTCATGTTTGTGTTGTCGTCTCTGAAGACAGTGTAGTATGGCTTCTCTTCTTTGAATTCTGATGCATATGTCCATACTCTGACACTTAATGACCTGCCTATTTACCTTTTCTTCCTTTTCATATGTTATTGTCTCTGTATGATGCTGCTCAGTGTAGTCAGATTAATGCAGTTTTTTTTTTTTTTGATTTTTTTTTAGATTGTTTTCTATATTTTGTTGTCCAGGAACATTTTTTACTTGCCCTCAGAAGTGAGATCTCAAATAGCAGCTTATGTCACATCTTTGCCCATGTTACACATAAGGACCATATTATCTAACAGCCTCTGATTTTCTGTAACTTGCTGTTTTTATTGTTGTTTTTGTTGTATGTTGTTGTTTTTCAAATCAAAATACCAGCCTTGGCAAGAGTGTTGTTATATCTTCTGGGGAACCTATCCTAATTGTGTTAAGAGAGTGCAGTAATTGAGATGTAGCCACCACATTTAGTATAACTATGATCGCAGCTTACATTCTATCTGTATGGGTCTATATGACCCTATCACCTGCAGTGTTACATCATTACAGTGTGTTTGTTAGAACTGAAGCATCAACTACATGAAAGGGAGGTATGGCCTTGCCAAGATGAAAAATACAATAGTACTGCAAAATTTCTGAAATTTCTGTTTTTTTTTTTTTTTTTTTAATGGTAATTTCTTTATATGCTTTTAAAACATGTTTCATATCTGTACTACCTCATTGTAAAGTTAGAATCAAGTCTTATAACTATTCTTTCAAAAATGAGTGATCAAGTATGACCTTACCTAGTACCAGGTCATTGACGCACAGCTTGGCAGTAGGCAGACATTTGCTTTCAAGCAGAGCTATTCTCAGCTGACTCTGAATCAACATATTGCCTCCTTCATACTAAATTGCTTGCAAATCTCAAAACAGACTTATATGGAGAAAAAAAATATATATATATATCTAAAGCTTGTTGAAAATCAACTAGGACAACTAGCACTAAACACAAAGCCTTCGATTGATGCACAGTTTGTTTTCTGACTGAAGTTTCTCCAGAACAGTGTGTTCCCCACTGTGCAAATTTATTACTCACAGCCCTTGGGATTTGTTTGTTTCCCTTGGAGTTTATGCTGCTGGCTCTAGTTTGGCTATGCCATCTGTTGTTCTTCTTTCCTCTTTCTTAGTGTTTCTTTTTCTCTCTGTCCTCCATTCCAAGATACATTAACCAATTTTTGCCTCAAATGGTATCTGAGATCTTTTATTTGAGCTGTGCAAATCTATCAACTGCCAGAGCTGTAGAACCCTGAATTCCTTCTCAAGTCTTCAAAAACTAAACTGCTTCAAAATATCAATTATTACTAGCCTACTAGAAGGTTTCTTCATCTACATTTGGATCTTGTACCTCTATTCTAAATTGTGGATATATTTCATTCTCCCGCCAGGGTAACCCTTTCTCCCTATCTCAGTCCTGATAAGTCTTGCAATAGTAAGATGCCTTGCCATAGTTTGTACTTTTTCAGTCTTTAGTTCCTCAAATCATCTAAATGAAAGAGAATTCCTAGCTTTTAGCTTGAAACCTATACCTGGATTCTATGTTTGCTGAAATATCATGAAAATCCTGTCACAAATACACACAAAATGAACATGGACAGGGACACTGGAACACCAAATTGAAAATTGTCAAACACCTATTTCTCATATCTAATACGTTTTAAAGAAATCACATACCTGAATCATTTTTCATGTATGATTAATTTTTTTCATCTATATATTCCCCTGCAACTGTGCTTTAAGATTTTTTTTTTTTTCTCTTGGATAATAGTTTCTAGATGTAAAAATTGAAGAAAAGTTGGAGTGGGATTGAATGATGTCAACCTTTTGAGTCTGAATTTTCATAACAATATGCATATTCTATATTTAGTCTGAAACAGTTTGCTTTAAAACAAATCAAACAGTCATTTTAAACACTTGTGAATGCATGAAGTGCTGGAACACAATGTTAGCTCAGCCGTGTGGCTATGTGCATTTACACTCTATTGTCTGGATATCTGTGTGTTCTTTGTAGCTTACGTCCCCTGTGCACAGTTTTGTTTACCTCTATGCCATAGCTAGGGTGACTTAATGAATCATGGTTTAAGTAACAGGGAGACCACACAGAGCTGCTTTAAGACAGTGAATGGAGGAGTACTTATTTTGTATATGATTGCATAATAATAAATTTATATCACATCTAACTACTCTGTAATTTTCCAGAATATCACATTTGGTTGCTTTCTTGCTCATAAACTATAATTTAATACTGAAACCTCAGTATTCAGTAAAAGAACTCATCACACACACAAACACAGGAAAAAAAAAAAAAAAAGAAAAGAAAAGAAAAAAAAAAAAAAAAAGAGTGGCCTATTCATTCTTCTACTTCATATAATGGCACAAAGAGCAATGTCATGTGGCAGCAATAGAAGTGATATGAAAGGATATAACATTGACTTTGTGTTATTTCCAGTGCCTTGTACTGTCATGTGGGTTGCTTTTAATGATTGTTTGATTGTTTTCTATTGAAGACAAGTATGCTTGTGTCCTTGAAATAGCACTTTTCACATATTACAAAACATAGAGGTGGGAATGAGTTCCCTCAGTGAAGAGGGTAGATGCATTAGTGCACGTATTAAAAGACTTGATCCTTTTACCAAGTCAAACTAGTTACACTGACTGTATAATATAATCTGTGCTACACTGTACATTATTATCTTCTACCTTTTGAAAATGGCAAGCAGCTGATAAAGCCCTCTGTGGAATTTGCATTGCCTCTGCCCATCCATCTGTCCTGCCTTCTCTGGCTTTTGGAGAAACAGCTGTCTTTAAACATTATACGGTAATTCTGTGCCAAAGGAATGCATGCAGTACCAAAGCTAGTATTGTCTTGTGCATCCTAAAGGTGATTAATTTTTTAGCAGGTTTTAAGAGATGCATTCATTTAAGTTGAACAATAACTATGAACTGTGGAATGTAGATTACTTCCTTTTTTTTTTCAGTTAAGTAGCTGATATATCCCAATGGAAAAGCAAAATATTTATCCCACAATTTGTATTAGTGTCACACAAAATTATATACAACATTCATAATGAAGAGATAATACTAATATTGCACTGTTTTGAGGAGATACAAGTAGTGAAAAAACTTCAATGCTCAACAGTTTAGTCCACTGAGAATTTTTTTTTTTTTTTTTTTTTTTTTTTTCGAAATGAAACTACAACTCTATTACTATGCTATACAACTTAATATGTACTATTTACATAATACTGCTATTGAATTATTTAGCCAGGTGATTTTACAAATGACAGAAGATATGGAATGCTGAAAAGAGAAGAGAATTACTCAGAATACTATATATTCAATAACTTGGATAGGATTCATCCTGTTTCAGTGTGCAAGTTGGCTAACTATACTCAATTGGAGTTGTTAAACACAGTTAAGGGTACCTGCTACTAAAACCTCCAGCCACCACACCAGAATGACATGAATCTCCCATAGACCTTGCATCACACCTGTGAGGATTATGTTGATCTCTTAGGTAACCTAAGGCACCTTAAATGCCACTGCAAAACTATCTTCAGGCTTATGAATGCTGATCTAAATGACTTTAGTATAGATGTCTGCATTTGAGCTTGTCATCCTATTTACTATTCATAAAGAAAAAAAAAAAAAAAAAAAAAAAAAGATTTTAGGGAATGGTTTGTATTGTTATGCTGTGCATGTGGTCAACTGCCTGCCAAAATCCTTATTGCTTTTTGCTGTATAGGGAACTTAGTGCTCACCTCAAATACAGACATTTACATGTGGCCAGATAAATCACAGGCTATTTTACCAATAAATGAAAAGTGCCTGCTGAAAATATTAAGGCATTGAAAATCTGGATTCTCTTCTGGAATATAAAAGGTAACTCAAAGAAACTCTAATCTCAGAAAGCATTAGCTTCCTTGCCATTGTTAAGCAGAAGTAGATCAATCCAATTACCGGATTAGTATGAAAAAGTGTGATAATGTCCACTTATATTATTTACCAAGGTCTCACTTCATCCAAGTGGTTAGTGCACCTGGATCCCTGAAGTGTGCTGCTATTCCTTTGGAGAGAAAATTAGCAGGCAGCAGACAAGAGAGCAAGAAATTACCTTAATCTTTTAATTACAAATATGCAATTCCTGCAGACAGACTTTGAACTGAATGGATTTTCATAGTAAAAAAGTACTATCCTAGTTTGCACATTAGACATTATACATTAAAAGCTACAATTCCTGTTGTTCAGGTAAGCTTAATAGCAGAATGAGTTAACTGCTGCCTTCTGATGATTATTTACTATGATGACCAGAAAGTTTCAATATGGTATTTTAAGTCAGGTTACATTAATTAGCTGTTTAAATAACATTAGAGAAAAAAAAAAAAAAAAAAAAGGAACTGAGGAGATTTCAACAAGTTTTCTATTGAAATTCCAGGTAAATCCCTGACAATACCTAGTCTGATCTTCTGCTGCATGGTCTCAGAATCCTCAGAGTCAAGACTTTCAAGAGGTTTTTGGATAATGCATCTGGCTGCGGCTTTAGTGTAATGTACATGACTTACATGACTTCTCAGGATGTCAGCCAGCTGCTTTCCAATTTGGTTGTTTTCTAATATACAAGTTCAATAATTCATCCAAATTATCTTTATTGAAAATGGAGTCAGTAAACTTTTATATTGTAAGTTCAGCCACTTTTCTCAAAAGCTACACTGGATAAAAGATATAATTATATATACAAATAAATGTCCATATTTATATGTAGTTAATTCAAATATGTACTTTTATGTTCCTAGTTCTATATTGGCACCATGCCCTTATAAAGGCTTCCTTCTTTAAAAATGCTGGAAACCCACTCAAACATTTCATTGTAATCTGTCAGATGTTATTTATCTATTTATTTATTCATATCCCATTTGTTAGACTGGCTGGATATTTTCCAGTTTATTTATCCATGATGTCCATTCTGTTCCAATATATAAGTATTGATTACCAGAAACATTTACAAAATAGAGAATACAAGGATTTTAGAAAAGCCTTGTAAAAGTTACCATTTCTTACCTTACATATTGATTAAAGAACAAAAATAATTTTGTACGTATGACAAGAAAGAACTCTGGGAAATTTTAACCTAAGGAACTAAAAATGCAAACCATCTTGTTATTTTTTATTAGCATTTTACCTCTTTTGTTTGGTTGGTTTTGATTTTTTACTTTACCAATAACCTGGTCAGGCTAAACACCCACATATCAAATGGTCACCAGGCTTTTGCTTGTCAGAAGGGCTTTAAACTAGATGTGGTGGGGGAAGGGGATGTACCTCTGAGTGAAGGAAGCAAACTTGAGAAACTAAGAAACAACAGGGAAATACTTTTAAACTGTCCCAGAGCAATCAGGAAGGGTTTACATGAAAAGGTAATGTACCAATAGTCCAGCTGAAGTGCCTCTATACCAATGCACGTGACACAGGAAACAAGCACGGAGAACTGGAAAACATAATGCAATTAGACAAATATGAACTGATTGCTATCACAGAAATGTGGTGGTATGGATCAAAAAACTGGAACACTGGAATAAGGGACTACAAGCTCTTCAGAAGAGATAGGAAGGGAAGGAGGGGAGGGAATGTTACATCTACATTAATGAAGGGACTGATTGTGAAAAGATGACTCTGAGAAACAGACATGGACAGGTTGAGAGCTTGTGAGTGAAAGTTCAGGACACACCAATAAAAGACACCTTGTGGTTAGAGTCTACCACCTCAGGCCACCAGATCAGGCCACCTGATCGAGGGGAATCTGTTGATGAGGCCTTGATGAGGCATTGCGCTCGCACACTCTCATCCTGACTGGGGACTTCAACCACATGGATGTCTGCTGAAAAAGCTGCACAACAGACTGGAAGCAATCCAGGAGATTCCTGGAGTATGTTGAGGATCACTTCCTGGTCCAGGTATTAGAAAAACCAACCAGAGGAGAAGCATTATTGGACCTGGTACCCACCAACATGGAAGAGCTCATTAAAGAGGTCAAGACCAGAGGCAGTCTGGGCTGCAGGGACCACACCCTGGTTGAGTTTGTGATCTCAAGGAATAGGGACTTGATGTAGATCAATGTTGGGACCCTGAATTTCTGAAGAGCGAGCTTCCAGATGTTTGAAGACCTAGTGGATGAGATTCCCTGAAACACTGTCCTCAGGAACAAAGGAGCTGAACAGATCTGGAAACTCTTTAAGAATGTTTTCCTTAGAGCACAAAAACTCTCCATCCCCTTGTAAGAAAGCAACAGGGAGGGTAGAAAACTGGGCCGTCTGAGCAAGGAACTGTTGGTCAAACTGAGGCACTGTCCTGGTTTCAGTTAGGACAGTTATTTTTCCTCCTAGTAGCTGGT
>NW_023303064.1:0-9384 GCF_011077185.1 Oxyura jamaicensis
TATATATGAATAACCTATTTAAATCACCACATCCTACAGCTGTTTTTGTTTGTCTTTGCTATTAAATGGGGTACCTCTATTTTGTTTATAGTCTCACAACTCTGTAAATTTTGCATAACAGTGATGAGCACAAAAGCAACATCCCATAGGCTCTTCTGGCTGTTTGTTTTCTGTGGTAGCTGCATGTAACTTGCCTACCAGCTTCTCAGTCAATAGCCATCTTGTGTTGACCTCAGTATTGCTGCCTATAAAAGATGGTAGTGAGAGATCCACATCTGAAAATGTTGAGAGATGGGAAAGACAGATATATGCCCACTGATATATTTGGGCCTCTCTTTCTACCACATACTTGGCCACTGCATGGAATCTACAATCCTCAGGTGTGGAGCTCAGCCCTTGGCCAGCCATTGCTGTCGATGCCACTGATCCACTAGCAACTCACCCGATTGCATTGCCAAGAAGTCCAGGCAGGAAGAACCAGACATCAGGCACCATGATGAAATTAATTGGTAGCTGAAAATGGAAGAAGGCCTCATGCATGTTGTCCATGCTACCTCTCCACCAGTGCAAAACTGGTCTCCTGAAGTATTCCTTTGGCACTAACTGTCCTAAATTTACCATAAGCTGAATATGAACCTCAGACTGCTGCACTGCAAAAATGGTGCCAACCTGGGAGGTGGGAATTCATCCCACCTGAGTTTAAATATCCAAAATCAGGCCTTCATTCCAACCTTGTCACCTGGGCTCCTTTTGCTCTGTGATGTAGAAGGAGATACCTCCATGATAATTCTTTGATTCTAACATGAAAAGGCCTGACTTCATGCTTGATTTTCAGAGGAACGTAGAGGATTAATGAAGAACTGGCCTGAATCGCTAAAGGTAAGTAAACTGTAATGTGTCTAAGCCCTCTGAGAGGAATCATTGCTCAGGAAAATCTCTGTCCCTCATCTTAAATGAAAATGCAACCCTGTTAATCTTTCCCCATAAACTGTTTCCCTTGGATCTCCCATTTCTTCACTTGTTCTTTACTATTCCTGATTTGCTCTTAGTCTATGTGGAAAGGTGAATATGGGAGGCCATTTTTGACTAAAAAATGCAGGAAAACTATATTAAGATGGATATCAAAGTTTTTGCAAATGCTATATAGTAGATATCAGCACAAGCTTAAAAACTCACTTAACTTCACTGTACTTTAATACTTCCCCTCACTTCCTCCTTTCGTTGAGTTATTTACCATACTTAAATTACTTTAGTTTTCTTCCAAGAATGTGAATCTCATTATTTGCTGGTTTCTGCCTACACTTCTCACCCCTGTTGGCCCTCTTTTCTTTCTGTTTCATTTTAGTTTTCACAACTTTCTTCAATATCTGTGAATTAAATCACTGTTCATCATCATTAATGAACATTAATTAAAATACTGACACACTTTTTGAGTAGTTTGTTTGACACCTCCACTGCATCCAATACTTACAGTAACTGACTGATGTTGACAAATGCAATATTTTTACAAAAGATAATATGTTGTATTATTCATACATTTGAAGGTTTTACAGGAAAAACTAAATAATTTTAACATTATTTTACAATTTATG
The DNA here is from genome assembly GCF_011077185.1 of Oxyura jamaicensis. Classification (NCBI taxonomy): domain Eukaryota; kingdom Metazoa; phylum Chordata; class Aves; order Anseriformes; family Anatidae; genus Oxyura; species Oxyura jamaicensis. The sequence continues at coordinate 1,593 of NW_023303064.1, forward strand.
CTCTTTCCCTCAAAATAAACAAAATGAAATTGTTCACTCTAACTGAAGCATTATTTTATTTTCAACTGAAGCATTATTTTATTTTCCTAGTTCTTCCAGGGTATTGCATAAGCACATTAGGGTCAAATGAGAGAGCTTCTAGGAAGAAAGAAAAGAGTCTGTTGCATATTGGTGAGCAATGTATTAACATTATTTAAATTCCTTTTAAAGAGCAGTCCTTCCCTCCACACTTTCTTCTTGACAGGTGTCAGTTGATGAAGAGATGAGTGCGGGGGTGGGAATTCTTATCTAAAAGGATTTTAAATAATGTTACTGACATTATTTGAATAAAAATTACTGCCTAAGTAATGTTATAAGGAGTTTTGTCTTTTAAAGGGTATTCAATTATGTTACATTTCTCAGTAGCCCTACCCTTCAAACTTCCTTCCTCCCCATGTGGGACTTGTGTGTTTCCATTTTCCTAGGGTATACGATGCCATAATGGCACAGGATTGGTCACAGTTATTAACTGAACATTTGACAAATATTGGTCTAAGGAGATACAAGGGTTTGAAGTGTTGACTTGGTTTGTTGTGAACCTGTGGCATTTTGGCAGTTCTGCAGCTGTGGAGTGATGGGGATCCTGAGGCACATAGCTGACTGGGTATGCATTATGCTTGAAGGATGGCTGAAAAACAACAATGGTTTTCTAGCAGAGAATTTTAAGTAAAAATGAAGCACTATAGTTCTGCTCTGTGCCCTTTCTCCCCCTGCTTTTCTTTCTGATCTAGTTTTTAAAATAATAATGGTTTTCAGCCTTGTTGGATGAGTGGTCCTCTTTGAAGTAAAACTAATAGCATGTTTTTCCTTAAACACACTCTAGAAGTAGAAATAATAAATCAGTGATGAATCTGTTAAATTTATTTGTGCTTATCTTTTGAGATGTCAGCAAAAGGCTGGAATATTTTTAAAGTGACAGAGGATGAGTCTGGTGGAAAAGATCACATTTTAATAAATGTGTCCAAAACCAGCTGTTTTCATTGATAAACATGAAAAATGTATTTTATGTACTTTTCTCAATATATTACAAAGCACATTTAACATGTGAAATGGAAATGGGAAAACTAAGAATGAAAGATTTTATTTATTTAAGTGTCATTCTGCTCATTTCTCATTCAGGTCCTATTTTGCAATCTGTGGAAACCTGCATTCTTTACAAATTAAAGCACCTAATTTCCATTAGACTAACTTAAAAAAGTTCTTAAACACTTTCCTAAACTGATATGATCTAATGAAGTTGCATGTAGGTTTTTGCAGTCGGTTTAAATTCTCTTTTCCTTAGAATTTGGACACATAAAGTGAAACACAGCTGTGGTCCCTCTACTACTGTGACCCCTCTACCACTGTGACCATCTACGTGTGCTTAGCTCAAGCTCAAACACCAGCAAAGGAACCATACTGTGCCTTATCTCACTGCTGTCAGGGGCTAAGAGAATTGGAACAACCAATTACTGCAGTCCCTTGGTTAGTTCTCAAGCCTTGAAATGTGGAATAGATGTGGTCTTGATCCCATAACCTGTATATCTTCCCTAATACATGTTTCCAAATTCTGAAGGTTGAGGATTTTTTTATTATTTTTTTTTACCTCCCCAAAATGATTCCCTTTTTACATATATATAGGAAAATAAGCATTAAATAGCCCTAAACTAAAAGAGTATCCATAGAGTATAGGTTAATACCAACCAAAATGTAAACCATATATCATCATATATCAAAACAAAAGTTAAATAAAATTACTCCCCAATAGTAAAAAAAAAAAAAAAAAAAATCCTAAGAACAACTGAAAACCTAAAATGTATGTTTTTTTTTTAAAAAAAAAATAACAAAAAAATGTTAATATAGTAAAATCTTATCTTCGTATAAGATGGCAAATTTTCAAAGTATATAGAATAATCCTCCAAAAGCAATTCTATTCATTATAGATTTCTTTGTCTTGTATTGAAGAAATACTGGAATAAAAACCATCTATTAGTACACTTTCCCTTCCACAAGCTGAATTTCATCAAGGCTTAAAGACGCTATTTGACTTGATTATGTTATTTGCAGTATCCTGGCTGGTTAAATAAACATATCAAAAATTATTTCTACATGTTTTGCATGATTTAGAGATTTTATTTTTAATACATATGTAAATATTTATCATCTACATCTGAAAAAAAAAAAAATAAATCCTAGAGCTGCTGAGAATTCCTGTTAGACAAATAATGATCTAGGCAGATAAATAAGCTATGATGTAGCCTCATAACTAAGGCACTAAACAAAGCAGTAAACAGAATGTGGAACATACTATTTGAAAGGAAGAGACTTACAGTATATGTATATATATATATTTCTCCCCACCATCCCCACCCCTTCCATTTATCCAGAATGGTCCACAGAGGATAAGTTTTTCTAGATAACTGAGAAAACCAAGCAGATCATGGCATACTCTAAAATGCAGAATTATTTTGGAGAATTTTACTTCACCTCCTCTTCTTCTTTAATAGCTATTTATATACCGCTCATGTTTGTGAGGTTCTCTCAGAAATAACAAAAAGACATGATCTCTGACTCAAAGTAGAGAAACAAGAATCATAACAAGAGATAAGGGAATGTGGGTGGGAGGAAGAACGTTTGTAACAAGTAAGGGTAATTGGGTAGTAATTACATGTAGATTTTAGTAGTTAAATTTAGAATCAGGACAGATAGAAAGAGGTATAGCTTGAGTTCAGTGCTAAAAATGACAGCTCTGGAGAAAGTATTTGAAAGCAGAGAGAACCTCCTGCACAGCAGAAAAACATGAGATACAAAAATGCATATGAAAAGAATGTAAAACTTGACTCTGAATTTCTAATAATCTGCACATCTCCCTAGGGAAGAAGATTGTCAACTGACTGAAGTAAAAGGGGGAACTTAGTATCTTTAATCCTTTCCCTTATATTTTCCTTCAATGTTTATATTTGTATGCCTTGTTTGGTACATAACACCTAGACATATAGAAGATTGCTAGGTGGACAGTGTCCAAGCTGCAGGGCTGTGAAAATTTATTCATTTTTATCCCTACAAATCCTACAGAATAGTAATAAAGGCAAGTGACCTTCCCTGAAATGTCACACACAAGACTGCTGAGGGACCCATACAAACCTGTCCTCCACAACTTCTTCTTGCTGATAACGTTGGTAGCAAGAGATCAGCTGAACTGGCAGGCTTTGATTCAGTGTAAATTTGGAAGAAAAAAATAGTATATAACAGAAATCTTTTTGGTCACTGCATCCTATCCCCTGCAGACACTGCCACAGGATTCCCTTTGTGAATATAAGCTATTTCTTGAAAGCTGTTTAGCTCAGAGGTCATTTAACCCTCACTATTCTGGCTCCAGACTGTTCTAATGTTTATGAATTTTTGATAATTCCTAACTAAAATATATTTATGATGAGTTTATGATACACTGGACATTATGGATTATCTTCTCTGAGGGTCCCCAACCAGTTGTATTTATATATTTATGAACTGGTATCTTGCTTAATAAAAAATTCTAATTTCTAGACTTTCAAAGTAGACCTCTAGTGCACCAAACTGTACACTGGCTCCTGCTCAAGTTCATATCTGCAAATCAGGTCTTTTAAAGACTTATTCTGTAGCACAAATGCACTTTTTTTTTTTTTTTTTTTTTTTTTTTTTTTACCATTGCAATAAGTATCTTTCCCTAGGTATCATAATATTCGTCCCATAGTCTTTCACTTCCAGCTCCTGAGAAGCTTTTCCTTGATCTCTCACAGAAGAATGCAGTTATGGTGACATGTGCATTTTTCACCTCTACACTGCACTGCTGTTCTTCATTGCATATATTGCTGAATGAGAAAAATAATGTACAATCTCAGCTGGTTTCTGACCTCCTCCATGTATGAAGATGAGCCATAAAAATATCTGTTGCTCCCTTGGCTGCCAGTGAACTCTGCTTATCAAAGCAATTCATAAATAAGGCTCCAAATACCTTAGAGATTCTCTTTGTAGGTGCCTCAGCAACTGTGTGAATATTTTTTAACTATTTAAGCATAAATCATAGTGTGTTCAGAATAAATAAATAAATAGATTGGAGACAAAGAGGTTGACTAAGCTTCCAGAAAATACAACCACAAGATCAAACCACTTGCTGATCACATCAAGAGATTTCCTTGTTTGATTCATGTTTTCTAAAATAAGCAGAATTAAATCTGTAACTATTCCCATATAAAAATGATCCTATCCTGAGCAGGACTTTTCTTATTTATTGTCTGCTAAATGCTCAGATATTCTAATGATGGTCACTAAAACAAAGGCATTACATAGACCAGAGTCACTGCAAGCAAGTGACAGTATTTCTACTTTTTAGATCAGTACATTTAGTTTTACAAGCAGAAATAAGATGATTATTATTGTAGCCCATGACATTTTCAGGGTGTCTAAAATGGATATCTATTCAAAGGAAAATAAAGCTTCTCTGGAGTCCAGTTGGTGTTTACTTATCTCTTCCTTTAAAAAAAAAAAAAAATTACTTGGACCTTTTCTTGTGTTTGCAAGATGAAAAGAATAAGGATATTTAGCCAAGTAGGAAGCAAAGAGAAAAGCAATTCAGAAACTGTTTTTTGAGAGACTATTTTTTCCCTTTTTATTAAATCAAGTTTTTTTTTTTTTTTTTTTTTTTTTTTTTTTTTTAATAAAAACACCCATGATGATATTTTCAATTAATTTCAGGGAATTTTAAAGAAAGTGCTATGTATCTCTTTTTGCTCATACCTAACAAAAGATGAGAAATAATCAGCAATGATCACATGTAACTCACTGCCATATAATAGTCCAGCCAAGCACTTAGCAAGATTCCCAAGGACATATGCTGTACCACAACATACAGAGATGGAAGAGTTGACTAGTATTCATATACATTTGCAATAATGGAAGATAAAAGAGGATCATGCTTCTCAGCACCTAACAATATAATAGGAAGATAAGGTCAATACAGTTCCCTTCCTGTCTAACTGTGGTGTCTGTATGGTGCAGCTTTGGAAGAGATGCCTGAAAAACAATAAACGATATGCCTTTCTGGTAGGAGAAGAGGCAACGGGCACAAACTGGAGCAGATGTGGTTTCATTTGAACACCAGGAAGCACTTCTGTGTTGTGTTGGTGATGGAGTATTGGCACAGGCTTCCCAGAGATGTTGGGGAGTTTCCCTCCTTGGAGATTTTCAAAAGCCACCTAGACGTGGTGCTGATCAAGCTGCTGTAAGGATCCTTGCTTGAGCGGGGAGGGTGGATCAGGTGGATTCAGAGGTCCCTTCCAACCTCAACCACCCTGGGATTTTGTGAATGCTGAAGGCATATTTGCTTAAAATTGTTAATTCTAAATAAGAAAACAGCCATAAAATGGATTAAGCAATAACTAGGCAATTGAAAATCTGTTTCTGAATATATATATATATATATATATATATATATATAAAATGAAAAGGAGGAGTCAACCTGGAAAGAAATATTAAAGAAACATAGCATGAAAAATGTGTTGCTGTGAGGAAACATCTTGGAGTGAGGATAAAATGGTGGTCAGTCACCCCATGGATGTGATGACATCTGCACAAAGCCCAAAAGTGCATCCTGCCCAATGGATGCTAGGAAGTGCTTGCACCCAGCTAGGGGGCCGGCATTGTGGGGGCAATAAGAGGGAACCCACACCTGGTGTTCATGGATGTTGATGTACACAGATGTGGATTTGGGGACCACAGGGAGTGGCATGAGTATGGTCATCATGTCTCCTACAGAAGGCAGTTTAAAATTTGGGAATATTGTTTTGGAAAAGGGGGGGTGCCCTTGTAACCGCCATGTACAGGATGCCTGTGCTCAACTTTGTGTGTTTGCATGGATGTGTGTGATTACAGTTTTGAGGGATTAGTTACAAGAGGATGTCTTGAAATGTGCAGGCATTCGTTAGCATTTTGTAAGTGTCTAGCATTGTGGTTTGTTTTATTGTTGAATTGATCCTGACTGTATAGCTCACTTATTGCAAGATAATGATGTGTCATTAATGAATCAACATACCTCCTTGATACTGAATTGATTTAAACCGCATTAATTAGTTTTTTTTTTTTTTTTTTTTTCCTTTTTTCTTTTATACAACACCTAGGAATGGGAAGTTTTATTTTAAGAAACAATAATAACCTCCATTCTTGGGCCAAAAATCAAAGCTAAAGGAGCCTTTTGAGGATTATATTTGTAAAAATCTAAGCTATATATATATATGTATATTTATATATTTATATTAATTGCACTAATTTTCAAAGTGTATGACACTATGAAAGGATGCCTCCAGACTTTTCCAGTTGAACTGAAAAAGCAAATGTCTCAGAAGTGGCTTTCCCAGGACATTTCTAGTTCAGTGTTTTAGAGACAACTCTGAATTTCAAAGGACTTAGGTAAAATTCTGCAGTTCATGTCATCATGGCCCCAAACTGGAGAAATTCAGACCAGATTCTGGATCAATATCCCATTTCATGATTTAAGCTTATCTCCAGTTGAACTTCAAATGATTATATTGCACTAAGGATAATTGGAAGACAGCAACAAAAATAAGATAGACGTTGATAAATATGAACAAAATCTTCTGTGATTATGCTTTTCTGAACATAAACAAAGTAAATGAAGGTGGCAAGCTGTGACATACACACAAAATGGACTACATAGTAAGTACCAGAATGAAAAGGACAGCCAGAGGTGGTGGTGCTGTCAGAAGAGAGCTGTGGGAAGGAAACAAACAGACATATAAAAATATATATATTATAGAGTGAGAGTAAAAGAAACTGAGAATTCAGAAGTGCACCAGAACACCCACTGAGTTTGTTTTGAACTAATCCAATCCATTTTCATTTTTATTTTATTTTATTTTATTGGTCTGAAAACTATAACCACTGATTCTCTCCTGCTGGTCCCTATGTCTCTTTTAGCTACTTAAAAAAAAAAAAAAAAAAAAAAAAAATGTAATCAAAGAATTATGGTACAGCACCATCTATGGTTGCTAAAACTCCTCAGAACCACAACATTAGAGGCACAGGACTGTGCTCAGCAGAAAATGGGCTGTTATTTAAAAATATATAAAGTAAGAGATGAAGCAGCAGTAAAGGACATGTCTCATGTATAATTTGGGTTACAAAATTATTCGCTGATATATCACATTCCAGGAAAGTGAGATAGAATTTCACAAAAAGTGTAACCATGTACATTAATTATATTGTATTTTATTTTTATTTTATTTTAAAAGGAGGAGGAAAATATTTCACTGACACATGAGAAGAGTGAGTACAATATTAGTAACAGCAGCCTAGTAGTTACAGCAGATCATCAGGATTCAAGATGTTATTTCAATGAATAACTTTAACAATATAATCTTTAGCAAGACTTGTAACCTCTATCTGTAAGAGATCATCTATACTTTTGGAGGTTTCAATGAGATCACTAACTTAGAAGAAAGGCTACTGTGTATACAATTAAATACACATGAACTCAGAAACAGTAAGACCAAAGGTAGATAGCTGAAGAATAGCTAGCTAAAGGATAAAAATAAAAAGCAACAATATCCACAGTTACTGGAAGTTGATGATAATATGTGACAGACATTTTTCTGCTTTTTCCTTTTCTCTTTAGCCTTTTCATTCATGTCTTTAAGTGGACGTATACATGGCATGCCTGATATACCTGTTGAAGTAGTTATTCTCTTTAAAAAAAAAAAAAAAAAAAAAAAAAAAATAA
>NW_023303064.1:9484-19956 GCF_011077185.1 Oxyura jamaicensis
AAAAAAAAAAAAAAAAAAAAAAAAAAAGACCTAATTCTGCTCTTGCACAAAGAGTTATTTCTCGGTTCACTGAATTACACCTGTTTTGCTTTGGAGTGAATGAAAGGCATTCTAAACTGCTTCTCAATATACTACAGAGGCAATAACAAACCCTGCAATGGGGTCTACATCAGACAGACCGACAAGATGTCAATCTGCAGGTTCTGGCAGAGGAGGTTGCCATGGAATCCTAGATACTTCCTAGATGTGAAAAATGCTATTTTGATGTCTTTTGAATTGGATAAGGAATTATTTGTCAGTAAGGCTGGGATATACCTCATCAAGTTTTAGCTCTGTGAAGTTAGGCATTATTCAGGTTCTGTCTATGGTCAATATGGGAAAACAATCAAAAAATCAAAATAAAAAAAAAATCTTCAGAAGATATGGTCATGTTAATTATCAAACATGCTCAGATTAGAATGGTTTTCTAAGTATCATCTCTCTCCACTGAAAACAAAAGGAATACCAGTTTAGCCCAGATACATAACTTTTAACATTCTAAATTTCAGTGAGATTAATTTCACATATCACCTCATTTTAGAAGGAAATTAATTAGTTTTGTAGCTGCTTAACCTCTGAAGGCTAAAATGAAACAAAGCTGATACCTCCTTGGGTTTCAGTTAATCCATATGAGGACAGATTCTACTCACCAATGAAGGGCAGCAGGGGGAACTCCAAACTAAAATGTACTACTTAAATGAAAAGTAGCAGCATTTCAAAATTAAGGAGGGATTCTAAAGTTCTAAGCACTTCCCTAAGATGTTTCAGGGTTTGGGTAAAAAGTTCTCTTAAGCTATTTTGACAACTTTCCTTAAAGAGAACTCATGAACATCTTCAAGAATAAATCATGATCAGATACCAAACAATATAATGTTAAACTGTTTTTTATATGATGATGATGATTATTATTATTATTTGACTTATATTCAAAGTATGCTTTGGCATCAAATCTCTTTTCAGCCAACAGGTTTAAATGTAGCTCATCTCAGAGGCAACTAAGGTTTGCTGTAGAAGTATTGCTTCAGTGTCAGAGGTGTATGACCTCTGAGCATGACTGCTGTAGTTTAGCTGTGGGGAAAAATATTTGAGTGCTTTTGATCAGACTAAAAATACAGAAAAATCCAGAGAAGGTGACAGCCTTGTTCATCAAACGAATACAGTCTTCATTTCTGTTAATGATGCCAAGTAATGGCATGCAGAAGATCATTTCAGTGACATAGAAAGAAGAGAGAGAATATTTCTATTGTTAATTATAACAATTAATTTCTGATGGATAGAACATTTAATGGAACAAAATAATTACAGGAGGATTGCTTAACTTAGTTATTTGATTATTCAGAACTTTGAGAGAGAAGATTTTCTACTCTGCATGGTGAAAAGTACTCCCATGGATTTTCAAGGAACTGCTAGGGAAGCTGAACGAACCAAAGATTTGGCTCTACTGCTTGCGTTGGGGACATCCTGATCCATTTCAATGCATAACCAGATCCATCCGGATACATACACTACTGTAGAGTGTGCAGCTGAGCTTTGGAGACAGGAGAACATCCTGCCCCAGGAAGGATGTTTCAGAGCTTGACCTTATGTTTAAGCTCTTGCTGAATCAGAATTTTAACATATGTTTTAAGTCCTTTGAGAAAAGGGGAAAGTGCTCCTGAAACAGAGCCTTGTGGCTAGCTACAGAACTTTAGGAGGTACTATTTGATCTTTCCAAGCCCTACCAGATGGGAAATAGCCAGTTCCAAAAAACAACCTGTTGCAGTGGGAAAACCCTTTGAGATGTGACAGTTGGAAGGTTGTAGGAGAGAGACATGTGATGTGACAGACAGGAAGGTTGTAGGAGAAGGCTGCCAAGCCTAATTTCCAGCCTCCAGAAAACAAGCAGATCAACATGATTATTCAGTAGACAATCTTCTCACAAGGAGGGAAATCAGAAAGAAAAATGAATAGCTTGTCCCCACTAATAGTCACCTTGATTAAACCGAGAAAAATCTGGAAAATGTACTCTGCAAAACTGATGATCATGTTGTGTTTCTTTATCTAACTCTGAAGATTTTAGGCTAAGCTTGACATTATTTTAAAAAAAATAGTAACAAATAAAACTAAAAATGAAAAATAAATAAAACCAAGTAGATAGAGTTTACATCAGGGAACAAAGTGAAATATTTCCTGAACAAGCAATTATTAAATTACAGACCTGTCACTACAGTTTCCTGCAAAGGGTCAGCACCTTCTCTTGTTCCTGACAGACAAAGAAAGTGTGACAAGCTTGATCAATATTTCAGTTAACCAAACAGCTGGAAAATACAGGACTTGTGACAAAGTTTTTTTTTTTTTTTTTTTTTTTTTTTCAAGACAATTAAATAAAGGTCTTTCCAACGATGTGTTTTGATATCTGTTTCATTTTGTTTTGTTTTCCTTGCTTGTTAAACAGCTTGCATAAATATGATTTTTTCCCTATTCAAGCTCAAGTTTTTTTGTGTTTAAAAAGAAATTTGCAGAGTCTTAGATGAGGAAAAAAAATCAGAAGGCCATTTGAAACAAAATTTTGTTGTATTTTATTTTATTTTTATTATCTGCTCATCATCTGCAATAGGACAGCCATTTTGAAAGGGAATGTTAGCACAGTAAATTCATTTTCATGTCACACATGTGTGATGATCCGTCTCCTGTTTCCAGGGCCATACAGGCAGATCTGTCTAGCAGCAGAGAAGACAATATCCACTGAAAAAGTATTTTCCTTACATGAGCACTCTCTGAATTCCAGGTGATGAAACTCCTCAGAAGCTTGAGTTTTTTTTTTTGTTTGTTTGTTTGTTTTTGATATTTTTAAATCTTGAAATGCCTGAAATGCCATTTTTAACCTAGTAGTGCCCTACTTTCAAAACCCAAGCCTGTTCCTTTAGATTTCCAGGGTTGTCCCATGGGATTAAATTTTAACTCAAGACAAATGCCATAAAATCTGATGCAACCTCCTCTCATTGGAATAATCTATGCATTGTGAAGTGGCCTCTCAAAATGGAAACATCTTCACATCAACAGTTCACTGTAGTTGGAGGAACTCTGAGAATATTTGCTGATATTTGAAGCTCTTCCATTGCAAACTCTTTCTCTTAACCTCTGCCCTTACCAGCATTTGTTCTTCAGTTGCTCGCAGCCAGATTTAGAGGACAGCCTCAGAGCTGCTGCCTATTCTACCATGCACAAAAGATTCTGAAAAGGATTATATTGCAGATTTCATCTTCAATATAGTCATAACATTTAAAATACCATTAAACCTTTGCTTTTGCTGCACTGTGGGTTCCTGTACCCTACAGTTTACCACATTTCTAAGTCTGCAGGTGTTCATATTGTACTCCAAGCTTTGTGTAACATTGTAATGTTTCTATAAAGCCATTATGTGGAAGAATGTTGCAAGCTTTGTTTCTTATTTTTCTACGACACTTTTGTGGAGCACTTATTTATATGCCTTATTATGTATTGTAGTCCCTAGTGATCAATTTTAATAGTGATCTAACTTGCCTAGTATTCTTTCCCTAAAGTGTTTCTATACAATCACAAGGCTTCTATATAATCACATGGCTTTAAAGATGATCTGTTTTGATTCTGTGTTCAGCAGCTAAAGCTTTACACTTATGCTATCATCTTTGTTAGCAGGGCATCAGCTGCATCTGCTACTACTCACCCTTTGGCATTACAAAAGCCACACTTCAGTAAAGAACAACCACAAAAGACACCTCTTGACAATGGCATGTGCTGATTTGGCCAAACACATCATGTTAGTGCAAGAGGATATCCATCCTTCCCTCCAACTTGCCAGGGATGAGCTACAGCCTTTGCTTCATCAGAGACTACTGAATCTTGTGTACACTGGTGTGGACACAATGGAGGTGTTCAGATAGGAGGTTGGGCCCACTTTAAAATATTTGTGTCCAAGCTTGCCACGGGACAAGCTTCCCACATTACCAACTGTCCCATCAAAGAAACTTTTTCTCCAAGATATCCAGTTAAAAAAAATATATATATATTAAACTGATGCTGGAGAGAAGGAGGAGAGCTGGGAGGGAAGGGAAAATCAGAGTTTACATTTCAGTGGCTTCTATTTGTGCTTATGTTCCCACCCCCCATGGACTTTACTTAATGCCTCGAGAAACCTTTTATCAAACTAGAAGAGCACCAGCCCCAGCGGGCTATGGTAGGGCTTACGCTGCTTGATTCAGACTCTCATGCTGATTCAAATTACTTTCGATCACACATCAAAGAAACCTCCAAAATTTGGCATGTTCAAATTACTGCACTACTTCTGGGTGTTGTTTATTACCATTAAACACTCAAAGCCTCCAGGCTCAATTAGCTGTTTCATTTTATAACAGCCTTTAGCATCCATGCATTAATGCATGAATCCATCCCTCCCTCCTTGTAGTTCCTGAAGGCTATTTGTTCCTTCACCAAAACTCCCTCTGAAGCTTATAACCCGTCAGCCACCCAAATGGATAGGGCTTTTTACAAGGAAAATACCTTAGAGGATGCTAAGGTCTTCTACTAATTACGAGACCTCACATCACTGAGGTGGAATCTCAGTCTTTCTTTGAAAGCCAATTCACCTCAACTGCTATTTATTCTGCTTAACTTTGGTCATCATAAATTTGGGCAACTAGTCTAACTATATTGCTTTAACTCTCTGAGAATGCAATGAAGAGATACCGGCATCAGCACTGAGTGATGCATTCCTTTCAAGGGTAGATGTCTGTGATACAGAGGATGGATTGCCCATGGAGGTGCTACTTTCTCTGCGTTAGCTGTAGATAATTACCTTTGATGACTAACTTTCATATGGATAAAATTAGATGATGTGATGATAGAATGACCTTGCACATGATTGGCTTCTGTTACAGGTAATTTTTAAAGCCTATGAACGTTGTGTTATACAAATGTTGAGACATAGACATGAGGTGTTAGTAAGAACAGCCACAGATATAATTTACGTACTTCACTTTTTTTTTTTTTTTTTTTTTTCAAACCACTTGAAACCATCTAAGAAGTTTTTGTTTGTTTGCTTTGATGCTGAGGTTATTTAAAGAACATCATAAGAAAGAAACAGAATCCAATGGTTACATTGCTAGGCCCACTTTTCCCACATCTGTTTACATTTTCATAAATTACTTGAGACAAAAGAGTGTTAAAACACAGGATGGCAAGTCCTTAAGTCAGGCAGAACCCTGAGGAAAATCTGCCTAGAAATTTTCCTTAAAATAAGCATTCAAAAAGCGTCTCTAAAACTTTGGTGTTCTCAAGCTACTTTTTATTTGAAAACCAAGTAGAACAATGAGATTTAGAGATGGAGAAAATCAGTCTATAAAACAGAAAAAGGTTTGAATACTTGTCATCCAATACACACCCAGCTATTTAGTAATAGAAATATTCCTACATTTGTTGAGAACTTGTTGAATTTTTGAAGAAGTCAAATACTAATTTCTTATCTTCTGAATTATGTACATCAAAAACAAACAAATAAACACAAACAAAACAAACAAACAAACAAACACAATTATAATGCGTTAACAGTATGAAATGTGTTTGTAAAAGTTGCAAATGAGTTATAAAATTAATCTCATCTTGCCTGTCTGAATTTTGTATTCATAGACTGAGAAATTCCAGCAATTTGGAACTTTATCAGAAACTTGTTTGTTCCAGAAATTCAGATTAAAACTAGCTAAGCTATAAGCAAATTCATCAGAAATGCAAGAATAAGTATAAGAAAAGGGGAAAGCAGTCTAAGACGATCAACACCATCAGGAATTTTCCATCTTTTAAGCAGTTGTGCCAGCTTTCCTTTGAATGATTTTCACATCTACATTCTTATCAAGACCCTACCTGCTCCTGGATCACAAACCAACAGCAGTGCCAAAGACTACTATGTTCCTTTGGGTTTTGTTAGCACATATTTCCTTGTATACATTGCAAAGACATATTTGGCTTTGTGATGAATTGGGACAATGTGAACTGCCTGGCTTTCTATGTAAGACAGAGTATGTGATGAATGCAAGGGTACCAAAAAGCTCTGAAAAATGTAAAACAATACTGGCACCAAGAAAAAGATGTTATATTTGATGAAAGAAGGGAAGTTTCGGCATTACTTCTCCTTTTCATTTTTAATATCCCATTTTCTGAATCTTGTGTTTCTCATTAGATTTTTGATTCTGTATTCAGGTACTAGCAAATAGCAAGAAGGAAGAATCTCATTAATGAAAGCAATCTGGTCTAAAAGCAGAACTAATGCTTTGCACACTGCAAAAAGTGTGTGTGTGTTTGGGGGGGCGCCCCGCCCCCCCAGGTAGGCAGAGAAGGGGTATGTTTGCTCAGTATTAAGGTAGTGGAGTGAGTTTTATGAAAGACGACAGAAAGCCAAGTAACCTTTCAGGGAGAAAGTATCATCTGAAAAAATCCTATTAGAAAATTAGAAGAGACCCTTTCAACTGGTGTGAAATTAACATTACAAGTATTCAGCAGCCTATGTAGTGGTCAAAACATTGAAAGACTCTACACATTTGTGAAGTTTATTCTATAAGTTTAAGCTTCAGATTTTTCTAGGAGTCCATAAAGTATGTACCATTTACTCTCATATAATGGAATGCATGTGAAGAATATTAATATTATTATTTTTATTTAAGATGAGTGCTTCACCATTTTTGGTCTTTTAAATATAGTATTTTCCTGTATTTACTTCAAATACAATGTAATCACATAAATTCAACACCTGCTGTCCAGAGCCCCTGGTGTTAGGTGAGACACAGACAACAGGCTTGGTAAATACCTTAACTATTCTGTGCTTCTATTTTTTCCCATCATATAAAATGGAGCAACAGCAATTTCTTATCTTCCTACTAGGATGCTGTGAGTAATAACTAACAAATTCCTGCAAGATTCTAAGAACACTAATCCTGTTTACCGGAGAGGTCAAACTCCTGAGCTTCCAGGAGGAAACAAAGATTTTATAATGTGAAAAAAAAAAAAAAAAAAAAAAAAAAGAGGTTTGTTCCAGTGCATAAATTTCTCCAGAGGAGAGTCATGTGTCCTTCCAAGCTCCTGTAAAAGCACTGTAGTATGTAGTAGATAACTTGATACATCTTTATGTGAATTAGGATCATGCATCTTTTGTTTCCAAACCATTTTGTTATTTAAATCCACGCTGTATTGCATAGAAGTAGATATAAAGGATGGAAAAAAGAGAGGGAGAGAGAATGAGAGAGAGAGAGAGAGAGAGCAATAAAGAAAAAGAATCACAGAATCGCAGAATAGTCTAGGTTGGAAGAGACCTACAAGATCATCGAGCCCAACATTGGACCTAATTCTAACAAGTCCTCCACTAAACCATATCCCTAAGCTCTACATCTAAATGTCTTTTAAAGACTTCCAGGGATGGTGACTCAACCACTTCCCTGGGATGCCTATTCCAGTGACTAACAACCAGTTCAGTAATAAAGTTTTTCCTAATATCTAACCTAAACCTCCCCTGGCGCAATTTTAGCCCATTCCCCCTCGTCCTGTCACCAGGCACGTGGGGGATTAGACCAACCTCCACCTCGCTACAGCCTCCCTTCAGGTACCTGTAGAGTGCAATAAGGTTGGCCTGAATCTCCTCTTCTCCAGGCTAAACAGTCCCAGTTCCCTCAGCCGCTCCTCATAGGACTTGTTCTCTAGACCCTTCACCAGCTTTGTAGCCCTTCTCTGGACTCGCTCAAGCACCTCCATGTCCTTCTTGTAGTGAGGGGCCCAAAACTGAACGCAGTACTCAGGGTGCGGCCTCACCAGAGCCGAGTACAGGGGGACAATCACCTCCCTAGCCCTGCTGGCTGCACTGCTTCTTATACAAGCCAGGATACTGTTGGTCTTCTTGGCTGCCTGAGCACACTGCTGGCTCATATTCAGCCAACTATCAACCAATACTCCCAGGTCTTTCTCTGCCAGGCAGCTTTCTAACCACACATCTCCCAGCCTGTAGCTCTGCTTGGGGTTGTTGTGCCCCAGGTGCAGTACCCGGCACTTGGCCTTGTTGAAATTCATACCGTTGGCCTCGGCCCATCGGTCCAGCCTATCCAGATCTTCCTGCAGAACCTTCCTACTCTCGAGCAGATCGACACACGCACCTAAGTTGGTGTCGTCTGCAAACTTGCTGAGGGCTCACTCGATCCCCTCGTCCAGATCATCGATGAAGATATTAAAGAGGACTGGTCTCAGTACCGAGCCCTGGGGGACTCCACTAGTGACCGGCCTCCGACTGGATTTGACTCCATTCACCACAACTCTCTGGGCCCGGCCATCCAGCCAGCTCTTAACCCAACAAAGTGCACGCCAGCCCAAGCCATGAGCAGCCAGTTTCCTGAGGAGAATGCTGTGGGGAGCAGTGTCAAAAGCCTTACTGAAGTCAAGGTAGACCACGTCCACAACCTTTCCCTCATCCACTAAGCGTGTCACCTTGTCATAGAAGGAGATCAGGTTCGTCAAGCAGGACCTGCCTTTCATAAACCCATGCTGACTCAGCCTGATCGCCTGCTTGCCCTGCAAGTGCCGCATGATGACACCCAAGATAATCTGCTCCATGAGCTTCCCTGGCACTGAGGTCAAACTAACAGGCCTATAGTTCCCTGGGTCTACCCTCTGGCCCTTCTTGTAGATGGGCATCACATTTGAAAGCCGCCAGTCAAGTGGGACCTCCCCCGATAGCCAGGACTGCTGATAAATGATGGAAAGCGGCTTGGCCAGCTCCTCTGCCAGTTCCCTCAATACCCTCGGGTGGATCCCATCCGGCCCCATCGACTTGCGTACATCCAAATGCTGTAGGAGGTCGCCAACCATTTCCTCATGGATTGTGGGGGCCACATTCTGCTCCTCATCCCCTTCCACCAGCTCAGGGTACTGGGCGTTCAGAGAACAACTTGTTTTGCCGTTAAAGACTGAGGCAAAGAAGGCGTTAAGCACCTCAGCTTTTTCCTCATCTCTGGTAACTAAGTTTCCCCCCACATCCAGTAAAGGGTGGAGATTCTCCTTAGTCCTCCTTTTTGTACTGATGTGTTTATTAAAACATTTTTTGTTGTCTTTAACAACAGTAGTCAGATTGAGTTCCAGATGAGCTTTGGCCTTTCTAATTTTGTCCCTGCACCACCTCGCAACATCCTTATAGTCCCCCTGAGTGGCCCGCCCTCTTTTCCAAAGATTATAAACCCTCTTTTTTCTCCTAGCTCGAGCCACAACTCTCTGTTCAGCCAGGCTGGTCTTCTTCCGCTCCAGCTCTTCTTTGGGCACGTGGGGACAGACCACTCTTGAGCCATTAAGATTTATTTCTTGAAGAGTGCCCAGCCTTCCTGGGCTCCTCTGCCCTTCAGAACCACCTCCCAAGGGACTCTGCCAACCAGTGTCCTGAACAGCTCAAAGTCAGCCCTCTGTAAGTCCAAGACAGTGGTTTTACTGATCCCCTTCCTGACTTCGCCAAGGATCAAGAACTCTACCATTTCCTGGCCACTCTGCCCAAGACAGCCCCTGACTACCACATCTCCCACCAGTCCTTCTCTGTTAGTGAACAGAAGGTCTAGCGGGGCACCTCCCCTGGTAAGCTCTCCAACCAGCCACGTCAGGAAGCTGTCTTCCACTTCCCCCACAAGAACAAGCGCTGATGATTTTGCAACTTCTGCCAGCTGCCTGTAGAACTCCTCATCTGTCTCCTCATCCCAGTTTGGCGGTCTGTAACAGACCCCCATCAGGATGCTTGTCTTGTTGGCCTTTCACCTGATCCTAACCCATAGTGACTCAACATTATAATTCCCAGCCTCAAGTTTGATGACATCAAAACACTCTCTAATATAGAGAGCCACTCTACCACCCCTTCTGTGCTGCCTGTCCCTTCTGAAGACCCTATAGCCAGACATTGCAGCACTCCAGTCATGAGAGTGCTCCCACCACGTTTCCGTGATGGCAACCAAGTCATAGCCTGCGTGCTGCACAATGGCTGTCAGCTGCTCCTGCTTGTTGCCCATGCTACGTGCATTAGTGTAGATGCACTTCAGTTGAGCCTTTGCCTTCTCCCCCAGCCTTGCCATTGTTCCCCCCTTGGCACACCTCCAACAAGCTTTGTTTCATCCCCATCCCCCTTCTTACCTAATTTAAAGAAAAAAGGAAAGGAAAGGAAAGGAAAGGAAAGGAAAGGAAAGGAAAGGAAAGGAAAGGAAAGGAAAGGAAAGGAAAGGAAAGGAAAGGAAAGGAAAGGAAAGGAAAGGAAAGGAAAGGAAAGGAAAGGAAAGGAAAGGAAAGGAAAGGAAAGGAAAGGAAAGGAAAGGAAAGGAAAGGAAAGGAAAGGAAAGGAAAGGAAAGGAAAGGAAAGGAAAGGAAAGGAAAGGAAAGGAAAGGAAAGGAAAGGAAAGGAAAGGAAAGGAAAGGAA
>NW_023303065.1:0-16993 GCF_011077185.1 Oxyura jamaicensis
GACCTACAAAGATCATTAATTCCTGATGTAATTAAGATTTTTAATTGCATGTGGAATCTCGAGGTGCTGCTTTAGCAAATAAAATGTGGAACCTGGTATAATGAGTTACTGGAAGTTTTGGGGAGCAAATATGGTCCATCCATCATAGCACCTCACTGGTGAATTTAAGCATAATTCACAGTCACTGAAGTTCAGATTTTGTTTGTCTGACAGGGAAAATGCAGATGCATTTCACTAGGTAGCAGAAAACAGCACTTTCATCTACATGTCTGTTCAAAGAAACATAAACCCTTTACAGTTTCCAATCATATCTCAAATTGCTGCTCTGATGTCAAAGTTTTGAGAGAAAAGAGACTGGATTGGGTCTTCCATGCATTTAAGAAGGGAATAGCTCAGAACAATAAACATTCTCTGAAATTTTCTAGTGCATTACTAAAATTTCTTCATCACAAAGAAACAAGTAACCTGAGACATAGGTTACAGATAACATAACCTGTTTCTTTACTCCCATTTATCTTGAAGCAAAGTCTTCTGAGATGGTAGAGACAACCAGAAACATGTTTGTTTCTGATCATTTTTGGCCTGCAGGGGCACTCAAATCCATGAATACAACAAGAATATTCTGTCCATTCAGAGACAAAGTTTGAGTGAAACTCAGTTTCTTCGTGTTACAGGTCCTTTAATGTACAATCTATCATTATTATGAAAACACCAGTGAAAGGAATAAGATATATTCTTGGAATTTACCCTAAGACACTGAAAGTCCCAGGAACACATTTAAAGTTATAATTACCTTCTTCTCCTTTTTGTGCTTTAAAGATGCTTTAAAACCCCTTTCTGTCAAACAATATATTAATAGTGTCCTTCATGAATCAGATAGTTAGGAGTAGCTTGCCTCATTCCCTTTGCCCCATCTGTCCTCTTCCTGCCTTCACATTCTTGATGTCTTTTCCAAGCCCAGGGTAAAAAGTGGAGTAAACATATGAGGAAAAAATGGAGCTCAGACAACAGAGCAACATAAGCAACTTTGTAGTGTAATTGTTAATTTATCCCTTGAATAGTAAAACAAAGCAGAATGTAATTGGTGAGAAACAGGGACTGGTTTCAGAAAGATGGAAGTTTGCAATGAGGGCAGATTTCATTATGAGATTTTTTAGCCATCTAATCCTTTAATGAAAGGATCTGTTTTACTCCTTACTCTGTTGCAAGGACTGAGAATGCCTTATCATTAATTTCTTTATATTATTATTAATATTGTATTTCAATGTAGAAAGCTAAAAATAATTCTATGTTTCATTAAAAAAATTAATCAAAATGGAGATATCTCAAACTGCTTCTGTGCCAGTGCAGAATAAATTAGATGCAGCTTGGTATGTGGCAGTCAAAAATAGCAAGGATGCTGTGGGACTATGCAAAGCTGAAGCATATTAACCATGAGAAGAAAAAAAAAAAAAAAAAAAAAAAAAAAAAGAGAGACTCCTTTTTAGACTCCTTTTAGTGGCCCTATGAATCATTCCTGAGAACAGAGATGTCCTGACTTAAATGTAGTATTTCAGCAGCGCCTCTGTGCTTCAAT
Source organism: Oxyura jamaicensis (assembly GCF_011077185.1). Lineage (NCBI taxonomy): Eukaryota > Metazoa > Chordata > Aves > Anseriformes > Anatidae > Oxyura > Oxyura jamaicensis. The sequence goes on from NW_023303065.1 coordinate 1,577, forward strand.
TTATTCAGAAGGGAAGATGGTGCCTGAGTTTCACTGGGATGGCACACTGAGACTTTTCAGCTTTAAAGCTGTCATGCTGTGGAAGCCTGCAGAGGCTCTACAGCTATGTAAGTCTGACATTTGCTGAATACAGTCCTTAATGATCACACTAGATCTCTCTGAAGCTATTTGTGATCTGAAAACTGGGATATAAAAAAAAAAAAAAAAAAAAAGTAAAAAAAGCTGTAATGAAGATAAGAGGCACCCAACAATTCTCATTCTGCACTTCTTGCAAGGAAGTTGTTGTCTGTGATCCCAAAGAACTGAGTTTTATGTCAGTTTATCTGAATAAATTTACAGAAAAATAAGGAGTTAGGTTTGCCAGTTTAAACTCCTCACATTCCATTACCTTCTCAATATATAGACAAACACCAAGATGAAGGCCAGTTATCTTGTGAATCCTGTTTTGTGAATACACTACTCAGACTCTCGGACTGCAGCTGCCTCTTTACTTAGAAAAGAGCAAAGACAGGATAAATGTAAAAGAAATTCTCACATCTTCATTTCTAAATAATTTTTTAGAGATAGAAGTAGGGCAAAGACATGGGTAAAATGCATTTATACTCACAATAGTGAGCAATGGTATATGAGAATAGTTTCGTGAATGTCCAACGTAAATGGAAAAGAATTTGAACAAGGACTTTTAATTTATGTATTTATTTATTTATTTTTAAGAATGAAAGATTAGCAGACATCCTTTTATCAACTGGTGAATCAGTTGTGATAGATTTCTACAGTGGCATTTCTTTCAAAAAAAAATGAAGATGTTATCTCAGTATTATTTGTGCTTTCATTTACCTCTCTTTAGTTTATGGTGTTTTTTCTTCTTTTTTTTTTCTTTTTTTTCTTTTTTTTTTTTTTTTCTGTGACTTATCAGAATACTATGCAGATACAAATGGGTACACTTTCTTTTTAAGTATGTCTTCACTTCTCAAAAACTTGTTTTGTTTGGTTTTGTCTTGTCTTGTCTGCCTGAGAGCAGCAAGAGAAACAACTTTTATTGGAACACAGCAATAATAAAACCACTATGCTGTTAGATGTAGTATTCGTTGAGAAAAGGATGCTACTTTATATTTGTTATATTTGGGGCCATACATTTGTTACATTTGGGGCCATACCCTAGAGAAAGGCCTTTTATATATATATATATATATATATTTTTCATCAAGATAAGCATAATAGTAGAGAAATTAAAATTGAAAAAAAAAAAAAAAAGATACTGTAAAGTGGTGATTTTACTCAGGTGGGCAGTTGAGGTACACCACAACCGCTCTCTCACTCCCCCTCCTCAAAGAGGAACAGGGAGAAAATACAATGAAAAGGGCTCAAGGGATGACATAAGGACGAGGAGTTCGCGCAGTAATTATCATGATGGGCAAAATAGACTCAGAGTAGGGAGATAGTAAGATTTATTACCTATTACTAACAAGCTAGAGAAGTGAGAAACAAATGAAAGAAGCCAAAAGCACCTTCCCTCCCCATCCACCCTCTTCCACCTCCTTCCCCAGAACAGGGGAATGGGGGTTATGGTCAGTCTATAGTGCTTCTTCTCTGTGTCTCCTTCTCGGCACTCTTGTCCCCTGTGCTGTAGGGTCCCTTTCACAGGATGCAGTACTTGCTGAACCGATCCAGCATGGGCTTCCCACAGGCAGCAGCTCCTGCCAGGTCACCTGCTCCTGCGTGGTCTCCTCTCCATGGCCTACAGGTCCAGCCCAGAATCTGCTCCGGCAGGGGTCTTCCACAGGCCGCAGTCTCCGTCAGTGCAGGTCCACCTGCTCCACTGTGGTCTCCTCCACGGGCTGCGGTGTGGAACCCTGCTCCACCATGGTACTCCATGGGCTGCAGGGGTACAGCCTGCTTGACCATGGTCCTCACCACAGGCTGCAAGGGACTTCTGCTCCAGCACCTGGAGCACCTCTCCCCCTCCTTCTTCACTGACCTTGGTGCCTGCAAGGCTGTTCCTCACTCCTCTCACTCTCCCAGTTGCTGTGTGGTGCTGTGTTTTTTTTTCCATCTTAAATATGCTCTCAGAGAGGCACAAAACAACATCACTTATTGGCTCAGCTCTGGTCAGCAGTGGGGCCCTTACCAAACATGGGGCAGCTTCTAGATCCTTCTCACAGAAGCCACCCTATGGCCCCCTGCTACAAAACCTTGCCACGTAAACCCACTACATATAATTATATATGCCTTATGTCTAATGACACTAAAAGGAAAATATTTCAAAGAAACACTGATATAATAGTATACATTTCAATACTACATCATCATCTGAGCAAAAATACAATGAGATGCTTCAAATCAACTTTTAGGAGTCAGATATAGCTTCCCTGTAAAGAGGAAAACTGACTCCTCCATCTTTCCTGGTCATACATATTTGGAGATGTCTGTAGGTTTCCTTCTATATGTGTAGCTACGTATAATGCCACCTCACTGCTTGCTGATTTCTATACAGCCTACATGGAGGATTCAGACAAAACATCAGTGTTTTGTTTCAGAGCAGTAGAATGTTTCTGAAGTGAATTCCCTGGTCATACCACAAAAAGCATGTCAGTTTGATTCATACAAAGAGTGGTTTAAGTGAGTGTAAACCAGATTCCTTCTGGAGGAAGGTAAACTAAGGTCTTCATTCTATTTGCTTCAGAAAAGTGTCCCATAATGATCTGAGCCAAGTGGTCCACGCTTCCATGAGTTCCTTCAACACACATGCTCCACTGGAAGTATATGTATACATACTTCACATTTGCTATTGCCCACTACCTGTCAGGTCTTTCACTAATGCGCTTTCTTATACACACACTTCCGCTTGATCAAAATCATTTTTACTTCTGTACTTCCATCCATGGCTCCTGAATTGCTTGCATTTTCTGTCTCCCTCTTTCTTATAGTCACTTCATCATTACCATCTAGGCAGTAGCTATTTCTGAATATTCAGCAAGGTCCTAGCTGCATTCCCAAGGAAATGACAGATCTCATTGTTAATGAAATGACAGTGTCCTGAGAGAATTAAATCTAACCTTGTGGGAGTATCTAACTACTGATGGGTACTGAGAGAGTAGACAAACAATGCCTCAATTCATACCAGGAGATGAAAGACTGTGAAAACTTAGGACAACAGCTACACTTTGGGTGCAATGCAGAAGATATTCAGCTATTACAGAGCTCTTCAACTGGTCTTTAGCTGAGAAGATACCACCAGGACTGCTTTTGGACTGGGTGCTCACCCCTAAGGTTCTGGGGTTACCATGTAGGAAAGTTTTAAGAACCTATCTGGCACTGCTCTACAAGCCTTTCTGGCTTGCTCCCTGCTACAGATTGTATCAGGAACCTCCTGTGTCATGTGTCAGCACTCTAATTTCCAACCATGGGAAAAAAAAAAAAAAAAAAAAAAAAAGTTCTTCTGTACTTGTCATTATTACATGTGCAGAAGAAGGGAAGAATGACAGCTCTGGTCTCAAAGTTGCAGAGAGATGGCACATAGCACTGAATCATAAAGGCTGTTTTGTCTTTAAAAGCTGACCTGGGGCTCTGAGCTGTGAGAGAATCTTCTGCCTGGCATTTAGGTATCTCAGAAAATGCCTGCCCAGTCTGTGGCCCCTGTGAGTCCAATTCAGTCATTCAGTCCCAGTGGCTAGCCATGCTGTAGCAATACAGTCACCACATTCTTATCTAAAGACTAATGCAGATGATTGCTTTGATTTTTTTGAAAACATAGTGTTGTGAGCTGATGATATGGTGAAAGAGCCACACGTACAATGGTTTTCTGTTATATAGCCTTTTGAATATCTGCCTACAGACTACAGTGACAAGCAGGGGAGAGGTTTTATTTATTTAATATACAGAGCAGTTAGTGGCCTAGTTATTGTTTGGTGATTGTAACTCTCCTCTTCTCTCCCCTCTCTGTTTTCTTTCATTCACAAACTTTTGTCTTGTCACTAGACAACCACACCTCAGTGAGCTACACAAAGAAAACAGTGGCAGAACAGAACAGTTTCTGGGACTTTACTGGTTCATGAATCTGTCTTTGTCTGGTTTTGAGTAGCCACTTAAGGCTCAGGTGGTTAATTGTTTGCAAGAATGACATCAGGTGCAGGCTTTCATCTCTAGTTTTAGTAGACAGGCTGAAGGAAGAGGCTTAGCTGGAGGCTGTGAGCTTCTCTGGGGTCAGGGGAAGAGAATAGTGTGTTTTGCCACATTTGCACACACGCTATAATTTGTAATGTTACACAGTCACAGCATGCTCTATTTTTACATGGTCTGAAGTCAGAAACAGCAGACTTTATTATCAGTGAGAACTTCAGGATTCTGATGAGAAGCAGCATTATGGGTTTTTGTACAGCCTTGATGGCACACATCTCAGATGTGAATGGTCACCTGCAGGGTCTGGAGCTGAGTCATAGAAAATACAGACTGGGTGACCCCCTTACATTCTCATCCACTGTACTTGGGAGCACTCAGAGCAAGATATCTACCTATATATATATGTACATACACACACATATATGTGTATATATATAGAATTTTACTGTTTTATACACTTTTTGTCCTGAACAAGCTAAACAAGCAAAACAGGAGTTTAATAGTTCTGTTGAAATTACTTTATTTTGTAGAAAGCATATTTTTGAAGGCACTTAAGGTTTCTTCCTCCCCTTCCTCCCCTCCCCCCCTCCCCCTCCCCCCCCCCCATTTTATCTTAGATTTAGACAAACAAAGGCACAGTACATTTGCACCCTATTCAGGTTAGTATCTTGCATGTTCAGGTACAAACTTATGACTGATAGTGAGGTTCCAGTGGGAATGAAGTAGAGTGTTTTATTATTATATCCTTTCAAAGAAAGTACTAGAATCTCCATGGATCTGAGATAGGAATGTGTAATTAACTACATTGAAATGATTCACAAATTTATCAATAGATAATTCAATAAATAGTTTCCACGCACAGTTTAAGAACCTGCAGACCAAACCCTAGAAATTTTTACTGCTGTTACCCACACTATTCAAACAAGAGGCTTTAGAGAATGGCATCTGAGGTCTTGATCATCATTCTGCCCAGTGTTGACCCTAACCTGGTCAGGTTACTTATCAGTAGGGGTTCAGTGTTGTAAGGTTTCACAAGAGGGAACGAGAGCTAGCCACTCCCTTTTACATAGGTATAATTTTCTGAAATGATAAGCCATAATACTGAAGTAGTAGTAGCTCACAGTGGTGTCAACTCAAAGGAAAGCCTACACTGCCTCTGCAAAAAAGAATATTACATTCATTGCTAGTCATCCCACATCCCCAATGCAATTCAATGCTGGTGTATTAATTGGACTTTAGCAGGAATACAAACAGGCAAGAGCACAGGCAGAAACAGAAAGCAGATTCGTTTCTGTTTGTGAGGTTTTAAATAAGACATGTTGGAGCAGGCTATGATATGTTACTATCATTTGTCTGCCATAGAAGAAAGGCCAGTGTGACACTTTTCATTGTAATGAAGGTTGTGGAATACCTTTACTTTTTGTAGCTTTGTATCACATGTAAGATGGGAATCAATCTTAGAGACAGAACTAATCTGTTCCGAAGTAAAGCCCCAGACCACACAGAGTGTAGCTGTAAGAACAACCTTAGTTTATTCACTCTTCCTATTGTACTATTAGCAAGTAATTACTTGTAATATAGACCTAGCCAATGAAGCCTGGAGGCTGTGCTAAATTTTTCTCTTTGGAAATCCTCTCCATACCTCGATCTTCAAACCATCTAACTTCATGTGGTTCTTTAGACACGAAGAATGGTCTCTCTCGCACTAGGAAGAGTTAGCACTGATAACACAAAAATAAATAAATAAATAAATAAATAATCGTATCAGTTATATTCATGGAGAGGGTCACACTCTGAATAAGGAGTAACCAGCAGGGCAAAATGTAACTAAAGAAACTAAATAAATCTTTCTGTAGTCTCCTTTGCTTTTCTTTTTACTTAATGAAACGGGAAATATATAACATTGCTATTGCTATCTATAGCACCGGAGTAGCCACTGCCATTAATAAAAATTATTTGCCTTCATCAAACTACAGCTTTGTTTTTCTGCCCATCATCCTGGAGTCATTTAATGATAGAATGACAGAATCATAGAATATCCCAAATTGGAAGGGACCTGTAAGGACCATCAAGTCCAACTCCTCGCACCACACAGGTCTACCCAAAGGTTTAGACCATGTGACTAAGTGCACAGTCCAATTTCTTCTTAAATTCAGACAGGCTTGGTACAGTGTCTACTTCACTGTTCCAGTGTGCAACCACTCTCTCAGTGAAGACCCCCTTCCTGACATTTAGTCTAAACTTCCCCTGCCTCAGCTTCACCCCGTTCCCGCGGGTTCTATCACTGATGTTTATGGAGAATAGGTCACCTGCCACTCCACTCCCCCTTCCAAGGAAGGTGTAGACCACGATGAGGTCTCCCCTCAGCCTCCTCTTTTCCAGGCTGAACCGGCCTAGAGACCTCAGCAGCTCCTCATGTCTTCCCCTCCAGGCCTTTCACCATCTTTGTTGCCCTCCTCTTGACACTCTCCAACAGTTGAATGTCTTTTTTGTACTGTGGTGCCCAGAACTGCACATAGTACTCGAGGTGAGGCCGCACCAGCAGAGAGTATCACAGAATTACAGAATCACAGAATAGTCTAGGTTGGAAGAGACCTCCAAGATCACCGAGTCCAACCTCTGACCTAACGCTAACAAATCTTCCACTAAACCATATCCCTAAGCTCTACATCTAGACGTCTTTTAAAGACCTCCAGGGATGGTGACTCCACCACTTCCCTGGGCAGCCTATTCCAGTGACTAACAACCCACTCAGTAAAGAAGTTCTTCCTAATATCCAACCTAAACCTCCCCTGGCGCAACTTTAGCCCATTCCCCCTCATCCTGTCACCAGGCACGTGGGAGAATAGACCAACCCCCACCTCGCTACAACCTCCCTTCAGGTACCTGTAGAGTTCAATAAGGTCGCCCCTAAGCCTCCTCTTCTCCAGGCTAAACAGTCCCAGCTCCCTCAGCCGCTCCTCATAAGACTTGTTCTCCAGACCCTTCACCAGCTTCGTAGCCCTTCTCTGGACTCGCTCGAGCACCTCCATGTCCTTCTTGTAGCGAGGGGCCCAAAACTGAACACAGTACTCGAGGTGCGGCCTCACCAGACCCGAGTACAGGGGGACAATCACTTCCCTGGACCTGCTGGCCACGCTGTTTCTTATGCAAGCCAGGATGCTGTTGGCCTTCTTGGCCTCCTGAGCACACTGCTGGCTCATATTCAGCCAACTGTCAACCAGTACTCCCAGGTCCTTCTCTGACAGGCAGCTTTCTAACCACACATGTCCCAGCCTGTAGCTCTGTTTGGGGTTGTTGTGCCCCAGGTGCAGGACCCGGCACTTGGCCTTGTTGAACTTCATACAGTTGGCCTCGGCCCATTGGTCCAGCATATCCAGATCCTCCTGCAGAGCCTTCCTACCCTCGAGCAGATTGACACACACACCTAACTTGGTGTCATCTGCAAACTTACTGAGGGTGCACTCGATCCCCTCGTCCAGATCATCAATGAAGATTTTAAAGAGGACTGGTCCCAGTATCGAGCCCTGGGGGACTCCACTAGTGACCGGCCTCCAACTGGATTTGACTCCATTCACCACAACTCTCTGGGCCCGGCCATCCAGCCAGCTCTTAACCCAACGAAGTGTACGCCAGTCCAAGCCATGAGCAGCCAGTTTCCTGAGGAGAATGCTGTGGGGAACGGTGTCAAATGCCTTACTGAAGTCAAGGTAGACCACGTCCACAGCCTTTCCCTCATCCACTAAGCGTGTCACCTTGTCATAGAAGGAGATCAGGTTCGTCAAGCAGGACCTGCCCTTCATAAACCCATGCTGACTAGGCCTGATCGCCTGCTTGCCCTGCAATTGCCGCATGATGACAGCCAAGATAATCTGCTCCATGAGCTTCCCTGGCACTGATGGTAAACTAACAGGCCTATAGTTCCCTGGGTCTCCCCTCTGGCCCTTCCTGTAGAAGGGTGTCACGTTTGCTAGCCGCCAGTCGACTGGGACCTCCCCCGATAGCCAGGACTGCCAATAAATGATGGAAAGCGGCTTGGCCAGCACCTCTGCCACTTCTCTCAGTACCCTCGGGTGGATCCCATCTGGCCCCATCGACTTGCGTACATCCAAATGCTGTAGCAGGTCTCCAACCATTTCCTCGTGGATTGTTGGGGGCCACATTCTGCTCCCCATCCCCTTCCAGCAGCTCAGGGTACTGGGTGTCCAGAGAACGTTTTGCTGTTAAAGACTGAGGCAAAGAAGGCATTAAGCACCTCAGCTTTTTCCTCATCTCTGATTACTAAGTTTCCCCCCACATCCAGTAAAGGGTGGAGATTCTCCTTAGCCCTCCTTTTTGTGTTGATGTATTTATAAAAACATTTTTTGTTGTCCTTAAGAGCAGTAGCCAGATTGAGCTGCAGATGAGCTTTGGCCTTTCTGATTTTGTCCCTGCACCGCCTTGCAGCATTCTTGTAGTCCCCCTGAGTGGCCTGCCCTCCTTTCCAAAGATTATAAACCTTCTTTTTTCTCCTAAGCTCAAGCCACAGCTCTCTGCTCAGCCAGGCTGGTCTTCTTCCACCCCGGCTCATCTTTGGGCAGACCGCTTTGGGGACAGACTGCTTTGGGGACAGACCGCTCCTGAGCCATTAAGATTTCTTTCTTGAAGAGCGCCCAGCCCTCCTCGGCTCCTCTGCCCTTCAGAACCACCTCCCAGAGGAACTCTGCCAACCAGTGCCTTGAACAGCTCAAAGTCAGCCCTCCGGAAGTCCAAGACAGCAGTCTTACTGGTCCCCTTCCTGACTTCGCCGAGTATCGAGAACTCTACAATTTTGTGGTCACTCTGCCCAAGACAGCCCCCGACCAGCACGTCTCCCACCAGTCCTTCTCTGTTAGTGAACAGAAGGTCTAGCGGGACACCTCCCCTGGTAGGCTCACCAACCAGCTGCATCAGGAAGTTATCTTTCATGCTCTCCAGAAACCTCCTGGACTGCTTTCTCTGGGCTGTGTTGTTTCCAGGATATGTCTGGGAAGTTAAAGTCCCCCACAAGAACAAGCGCTGACGATTTCGCAACTTCCGCCAGCTGCCTGTAGAACTCCTCATCCGTCCCCTCATCCTGGTTTGGCGGTCTATAACAGACCCCCATCAGGATGCTTCCCTTGTTGGCCTTTCTGCTGATCCTAACCCATAGAGACTCCACCTTGTCATTCCCAGCCTCAAGTTCGACGACATCAAAACACTCTCTAATATAGAGAGCTACTCCACCACCCCTTCCGTGCTGCCTGTCCCTTCTGAAGAGCCTATAGCCAGACATTGCAGCACTCGAGTCATGAGAGTGGTCCCACCATGTTTCCATGACAGCAACCAAGTCATAGCCTGTGTGCTGTACAATGGCTTCCAGCTCTTCCTGCTTGTTGCCCATGCTGCGTGCATTAGTGTAGATGCACTTCAGCTGGGCCTTAGCCTTCTCCCTCAGCCTTGCCACTGTTCCCCCTGGCACACCTCCAAAAAGCTTTGTTTCATTCCCGTCCCCCTTCTTACCTAGTTTAAAGCCCTCTCAATGAGCCCTGCCAGCTCCTGGGCCAGGATCCTTTTTCCCCTTGCAGACAGTTGGGACCCATCTGCGGCCATCAGGCCAGGTGCCGAGTAGAGTGCCCCGTGGTCAAAGAACCCAATACTTCTGTGTTGGCACCAGCCTCTGAGCCACGTGTTTATCTCGTGGCCTTTTTGTGTCGTCTCTGAACCATTCCCTGCCACTGTAGGGATGGACGAAAACACCACCTGTACTCCCGCTCCATCCACTAACTGTCCCAGCCCCCTGAAGTCCCATTTGATAGCCTTCAGGCTTCTCTCATCAATGTTATCACTGCCAACCTGGACTATCAGTAGCGGGTAGTAATCAGAGGGGTGAACCAGGTTGGGAAGCTTTCTGGCAACATCCCTGACCCTGGCCCCAGGGAGGCAGCAGACTTTCCTACGGGTGGGGTCAAGCCGACAGATAGGGCCCTCTGTTCCTCTGAGAAGGGTGTCGCCCACCACGATCACCCTTCTCTCCTTCTTGGTGGGAGCAGCCTTGAGCAGACTTCCTCGCCCTGGGCTTCCTGGTTAACTTTTCTGCCACACCCTCCTCCACCGCTCTCTTGAGCTCCAGGGCCTCAAATCTGTTGCATAAAGTCTGTTGCATAAAGTAGAGTGGGCCAAAAACTTTTTGGAGCTTTATCAGTTTAGTAATGAGGCCCATAACAGAACTTTGGAGCAAAGCTGCATATTTCCTATTTTCTCTTGATAAATAACAAAAAGAAAAAAAAAAAAAAAAAGTAGTAGGGAACAAATTCTGTTCTCCAATAACATCCCAGGTCTCTCTCACTGAAGTTAGGAGTCACAGGTGCACATAGGAAGGTAAAGAGATGAGATCCTATCTAAATATAGCCTTTATTGAATAAAAATGCTGTCAGGTATTTAAGATGTCCTCCTTCCAATGTTTATTCAGAATGTATTTTTGGTGCAGCTGGGAATATTATACTAACAAATAAGCAAGCCTGAGTAATGAGAATGTAGCACATCTGATACTCTTAAAGGTAAATACGTGAATTTTATTACTTCTAGTCTAAATGCAGATATAGCTACCAACACTGGTACGTGATGAGTGACTAAAGTCAGCTTAAGATGAAAGATTGCAAATTTAAAAGTTCACTGACTGTGAATACTTCCGCAGTATCATAACATCATTTTAAAACCTTGAAATTTCGGGGTAGCAGAGGACTTGTGAAAGACCAATTATGGATTACTTTATTGACAAATTTTCTGATGATTTCAAAACAAAGCTATAGTAAACGTCTTTCTAATATTTTCTCTCTAGTAAGTTATGATTTAATAACTGTTGGTTTATTAATAGAAACACATAGCCTACCATAGCTCCCACCCCCACAAGGGTGGGGAAGGCCACATCATAACTGAAGTCCGAAGTAAATTTGTTTATCCTATAAAATATTAATATTAAGAAGGAAGTAGTTAAACAATACACAAAATATATAGGATAAAAATCTTCTGCCAATTGTTTTGATTTAAATATGGAGAAATTCTACTGTCTCTAATTAGAAAATTCCATTCCTTTAACATAAGAGGAAAGAAAAAAAGTAGTGAATCTTGACCACTGGTCTATGAAGAATTGACAACACATCTGTTATGTTGGAATAAATCTAGGAATTCCTCCACTGAAGTTCAAGAGGAAAAAAAAAATGCTTTGGGCATATCAACACATGAGAGATCTGAAGCTCTGATCTCTAATCTAAATTAGTTTCAGAGTGCACAGATGTACTAGGCCTAAAGAGACAGTAAAAATCCTCTTTGAATTTAGGCTATAGTTTGTGGTGAGAATATTCAGATTTAAACCAGTGCTATTCATCTTATTGACCCTTGAACAAGCAGAGAAGGTGCAGAGGAATCAACAGAGCAGGATGTATGGTTTTCTCATGATCCCACTATGCTGGAGTTAATAAAGAAGCAGTAATAGCTGTCAAGTATTCTAGAGCAGAAATAATTTCCATAGAGGAGGAAGAGAGCAGGGGAAAAAAAAATAAAAATAAAATAAACAAATAAAAAATCTCCATTTTCATTTCAGACAGGTCTGAAAGCAGACAGTCTGCACATCCAGAAAATGAAAAGATTTCAGTAATGAAATCTTTTCCTAAATTGTGATCTGGACCCAATTTCCATTTGAATTAATGTCAAAAATCCTGTTTGTTTTCTCTCTTTTATTACTTCATGACTGTGTTCTCTTCTGTCTTTTCATTTGTTTGTTTGTCCTTGCACAGTGAAATTCTATAGCTATTTCAGTTTGCTTCATGGACATGTTTTTAAATTTCAAGGAGTTTGCGCGTCAAGGCATATTTGCAGAAAATTGCAGAACTTCAGAATAGTCTTCAATTCAAAAACATATTCTAGTGGCTCTGACAACAAAATTATTTGTATTTAGCACTATGAGTAAAACTGAATTTTTAAATGATATAAAAGTATTTCTCCATTGATTGTTACGTGGTATGGGACCAAGATATCTTGCTCAATATGTAATTTATAGCATGAAACCAAACTTTATGATATAATTAAAGTGCATATTAAGTAAAAATAAATCAACATGTATCAGAAAAAAACTATGATTTGAAAACAGCCTTGTAATAAAGCAAATAAATAAATAAACTATCTTTTCATATGTATTGGTACAGTAAAAACAAAAGGCAAGATAAATGTATGAAAACAATGAAAAGAATCAGGCCTTATAATCATGTCATTAATTATAGAAGAATTGTATCAACTCAATTTCTTAAGCTAAGTTTAAAATCTACTGTTAGGGTTTTAATTCATATAAAAGAAATTTAGTACATGAAGTGAATGTAACATATAATGGTATTTGCTTTTTATTCAGTGTTGCATTTAAATACCATTCTCTAAACAAGAGCTAAAGATAACTTCAAGCTGTTGGTTTAGTGCCTGTCAGGAATATTATCCATCTAAACTTATCCATCTAAACATTTTGAATGGAGTATTGACAATGCAACACAAAATTCTGCCATCTATCCTCACACATGGGAAAAACAAACAAACAAACAAAAACAAACAAACAAACAAAAACAACAACAACAAAAAACCTTAATGCATGAGAATTTCCACTGTTTCCAGATGGGCTTCTCATGGAATAAAAGGCTCCACAGTGTATGAGTACTCGCAGAACAGATTAGAAGATGTGGTTCTAAAGATCAAAGATTAAAGAAAAATTGTTATTTTAGTTTAGAGAAACATTGGAAACCTGAATTTTAACACATTACTTTTTCAAAACTATAAAATTCATTAACCATGGATACAAAAGAATTTATTTTTATTTTTATTTTTTTTTTCCCACAATTAAATCTTTAAAGATTAAGGGATTCATTTCCACAATTTTGTCATAAAATGTAGGGTGTCTAACACAGGTATCTGTATGAAATTTAGGCATTTAGTGCTCTAAGCATTAATCAGCGATATCTGGATAGATATTTAGCTAACCAGCTTTATACTTGTAGGGAGATGTAAAAAACCTTAGACATTATTAGCTATATTGACTTGGTCTATAAAGTGGAATTCAGTCTTCCAAACACAGACATTTTGACTGTCATTTTATTTTACTTTAATTTTCTACATTTTGCTGTATAGTCTTGTTTTTTGTTTGTTTGTTTTGTTTTTCAGAAAAAAAAAAAAATGAAAGAGTATCAGTAACCAAAAACATGATTTAACATTTCTTTTGTTTGTTCTCCTTCTGAATCTGCCAAATCTTGCTAGTGGGAGTCCTGAACTAGGCACTGTCACTCAACATTAATAACAGGAACACTTTACATTCTGCTCCCTAATACTATTTTGAGAGGACTGTTTTACATACAATAAAAAAGTTGCCAGTTACTATATCTTATAGTAATCATTAATCTTACATTTCTGAAAGTTAAAAACATTGGTCTTCATATATTCATCTATTAATCATCTAATATATGGTCTTCTTATATTCATATAAGCAAATATTTGTAAAGGCTCTTGGTGGAATTCTTCCTGAGGATGTGAATTAGAGGATTTCAGGTTGCATATTGAGGTGAGTAAAGACAAATATTGTATTGAAGAATGGGATGGAGAAACCTAAGCCATGTATCAAGATGTGTTACTCTCTAGATACTATAATTAATGTTTTATTATACTGAGATAAGCATGAATAAATTATAAGCTTTACTTAACATACTGAGCTGAGAGAAGGGTCAGGAATTATAAGGAAAGTATCAGGACTCTTAATGGAGGAGGAGGAGGAGGGGAGCTGATGAATAATCAAATTAACCTCTGAGAAGAGGTAATATATGTGGTGAATAATTTCATAAATCTTTTTCTTTTTTTTTTTTTTTTTTTTTTTTCCTGCTGTGGTAAGGTATTAGGGCTGTATTGTAGGCCCAGTGAAACTGCTTTAAACAATAGTGAAAAAATATATTAACATTATAGGGATAATGTAAAAACATTTAATTCAATGGCCACTTCAAGGTCAGAAAATTGGAAAAGGTGGGGAAAAAATGGGAAAAAGCTATTTATTTATTTATTTGCTGCTTACTTCTCTCTGTTGCACAGGTAGATTTTTACAGGTTACTGTAAGAAAACTATTTCAGACTCTGCTTTATAAATGATGGGGCAAATAGATCACTGCATCATGAAATAATACCCCCACGAAATGACAGAAAGTTATGCATCAATTACAGTTCTGTTGGGATGGGTAACTCAACCAATTAAAATATGGCCTCAGTTTTTGTGCATATTTTATATTCAGAATAAGAAGGGTACCAAAATATCCTCAAAAATATGCTTCTCAGCTAAATAGTATGAAGCATTGAGGTAAGGCAAATATTCTTTTCCATTGCACAAAGGAAGGAGAAAGATTTCCATGCTAAGAATGACCTATTTATTTGTATGTCTCAGATACAATGTTTAGCTAATAAAACATTCAGGAGCAATCATACTACAAAAACAAAGCAATAGTATATTTTTATCTTCAGGGACATCATAGACACAGATGTGCACTGTGCATCCTTTCAAGTAACTTTTTTTTTTTTTTTTTTTTTTTTTTTTTCTGACTGAATTTACATGCTGACAACTGTTAATCCAAACAGGTCAGTAGTGTCAAACATGCAATTTGAAATGACTATTTTCACTTTCTCATAATTTTTGTACAATATTCTACATGTGCAGTATATTGTTGTTTTATCTAACACATGATGATACAGAATTTAGACCTTATACAATTTTAAGCCCCTTGTAATAATCTAGTTTCTTCAAAAAAATCACTGCTTTGTGTTCTCTTAGTTCTAAATGAAACAGTTTTATGTTTTCAGAGAGCAAAAAATATCTCAGGATATTTCAGACTATCACATAGGATTACTTTTTTACCCACAGTGATTATGTGAAATCAATTCCTAAAGTCTAGATAATCTCACACTTGTTTTGTGACTATTTTCACAGCATATGGTTCTAAAGCTTTAGTTAAAGCTGTTCTGATGACTTGCCTGCTAGCAAATGGCACTACCAAGAGGAAAGATTTAGGTTAGTTCCTTAGGCTTACTAACACAAGCAAAAAGCTAGACTTGAGTGATGGCAGGATTGTACCACCAGTGTGACTTGAGGGTTTTTTTGGGTGTGTGTTTCATTTACTTTATTTTTTAGAAATGAAGAAGAAGAAAAAGGAGGAGGAGGAAGAAGAAGAAGAAGAAGGAGAAGAAGGAGAAGAAGAAGAAGAAGAAGAAGAAGAAGAAGAAGAAGAAGAAG
>NW_023303065.1:17003-19890 GCF_011077185.1 Oxyura jamaicensis
AGAAGAAGAAGAAGAAGAAGAAGAAGAAGAAGAAGAAGAAGAAGGAGAAGAAGGAGAAGAAGAATAAAGAAAGAGGAGAAAGAGGAAAAGGCAACATTGCAGGAAAAGTTTTCTCTCAAAATAAAGGACTCAAGAGTTCAGTAGTCCCTGAGGTCCTATATGTAAATATATATATCCTATATATTATTTTTTTTCCAATTAATTTGGAATGTTACTTGTGTACAGGAAAACACAAGCCTTATTTCAAGAATTTTAGCAAAATAGTTTAACTTTTCCACCCTGTCTTTCCAGGCTGAGAGCCAGACAAAAGTGGAATGCTTCTGCCAATAGAAAAGAGTGAGAAAAGGAAAGGATGTAAGACAAAGACAGAAGATGGAGGAGGGACAGGAAGGAGTGACAATGACCAGTGATACTTTCCTCATTATTGTCACAGAAGTGGAAAAAAAAAAAAAAAAAAAAAAAAGTATCCTTCCTATCATTTGACAGATAGAAGACATACAAATATGTGAAAGAAAACACTATAATGGAAACCTAAGGAATTACAGGTACTTCTTATTGCTTTTAACATTTCACACGTGTTGACCAGTTTCCATGCAGCGAATCAGCCTGGGGAAAAAAAAAAAAAAAAAATGTAGTGCGTATACAGTGAATTGACTGTTGCAATCTCTGAGTGAAATAAGATTGGTTATTGAAAATCTATAGAGTAAAGATCCATCTGTAACTTTTCAAGCCAAATCTTATTTCCATTGGAAGAGATGGATGAGAAAAATGGATTTGCACATGATCTACTTTTCTTTATAAGAAAAACCTGTGTGCCAAGTCTTTTGAATTTGAGCCTGTATTGCTCACTGGATCATGCCAAATCCAACCTTGACAAGGCATTCATGATAGTTTCACACAGTGCTTGGAAACTTATTCCTAGCAATGAAACTGGAAATCACATAAACCAAATGCCATGTGAAGGATCTGATTTCATATTTTCCTCTAGCCTATCTCTAAGATTTTACCACCAGGAATTTATTTATGCCAATCTAAACGATATCTCACTGAACCATCTGTAACCCATTACCAACTGAAAAAGATCTCCAAACAGATTAAAGCCAATGACTGTTTTGAACACAAAATTTCTGGCTGTTCAGCAATTACTGAAATTAGAGACATTTAGAATCAAGCCTAATAAAATGCATTAATTTATAGGAAGTGCACCATCATTAAAGAGAGCAACTGTAAAAGATTCTTCCCAGAAGTCTGCAGAAAATTACAGTTATCCTGTGTCCCAAAGTCAGTATTGAAATATCTCTCAGATCGGAACAGCTGTTTTGGTCTGTATTTTTACAGTTTACTACAGAAGTCTGTTAATTTATAAATAGGAGTGTGAGATGCTACCCTCACATAAGTTTAAAAATAGCTACCATGACAGAGACATACCCATACTTCTTTTATCTCTTGTCCAATTTCAAGGAGTGTTTTTGGTTGATTGGTTGGTTGATTTTGAGCCAGCAATACAAACAACATGCTTCCTGCTCAACAGGTTGGTATTTAGTGTAATAAAGCTGATTGGAATGAAAAGATGCTTTTGCAGGTTATACCTTAGGGGAATCTGGAGTTGTAAAACAGGATCTGTATACATAGATGAGATCAAACATACAAAATGTAACAAAACATCCAAAATCCAAATGGTCTTCCATGATACCCAGGCATAATTCCACTTTTGTCCAGAAGCCTTGTAACAGCTGTGTTAGTGTGACATTGTCCCTTGCCATGGGCACAGCTCTGTGCTAAGGACTACCTGTGGCCAGCTCAGATCTGTGTGTTCTCTCTATGTGTACTTGGGCTCCTGAAGAAGCAAATATCACATAGATAACTAAATTCCCATGTTTTGGTTTGGTTTGGTTTGGTTTCTTCCCTTTCTATTTAGAATGTAAATAATACAATATGATACAATGTAGTAAGATAAAATAAAATGAATTTAAACAAACAAAAAAATAGAATTATATTAATACTAAGGCATGGTTTTCAGGAATTTATCTATCCTTTTAACAAACAATGCTTGATGTTCTGCACTTTTAAAAATGTAATTGTCACTGGAAGCATTTTTTTTTTTTTTTTCTGAAAATATGACTAGAGAAGTTTTAAATCAGGTCTCTTTCTTGCCTTCCAAATTACTTTATATACATTTGGGAGCAATATGAAACTATGGGAGTAATACAAAAAAAGAATAATTGAGCATAAGTATATTATGAAAACAATAGCTTACCTTCATCTATAATTGAGAAAAGTGTCTTAAAAATCTGACAGCTCCACTGGCCTATTAGAACTTTTAAAGTAATTGATTCAGGAGAATCATTTTGTTTTAATGTTTATTTATTCTGATTTTCCAGATTGATTTCTTTGTCTTTTTTTTTTTTTTCCATGCTTTTTTACTTGTCAAAATACTGAATCTACATCATGCTAATTCCGTATTTCTACTTAATTTTGAGGATGTTTTGAGATTTTTGAGCTGCTTTGGTTATTTGTTTATATCTCTACTTTTAAGAAATATTTTCTTGTTTAAGGACAGCTCAATCAGTGAAAAAAATTACCCGTGACTCTCAGTGACCTGTTTAAGGACTATCCAGTTTTGATGATAATATGTGGCAGTTGAAATCCTGAAAAAGTCAGTTTCCCTTATTACATGAGTTTTTTCCTTATATATCACTATCTAAAACTGCTTGAACAGCATGGAAAGGATTATGTGGGAAAGATAACAGTGAAGTTATGTGGAAGAATACATATTCCCTCAGTCAGCACATTCTTCAATGTGAGGTAACTCCAGATGTTTTAAGAACCTCGCAGTATGAGGTTGAGGTTTTCTTTTCTTTTATCTTATCTTCTTTTATCTTCTTTT
>NW_023303066.1:0-11836 GCF_011077185.1 Oxyura jamaicensis
ATCGGTCCAGCCTATCCAGATCTTCCTGCAGAACCTTCCTACTCTCGAGCAGATCGACACACGCACCTAAGTTGGTGTCGTCTGCAAACTTGCTGAGGGCTCACTCGATCCCCTCGTCCAGATCATCGATGAAGATATTAAAGAGGACTGGTCTCAGTACCGAGCCCTGGGGGACTCCACTAGTGACCGGCCTCCGACTGGATTTGACTCCATTTACCACAACTCTCTGGGCCCGGCCATCCAGCCAGCTCTTAACCCAACAAAGTGCACGCCAGCCCAAGCCATGAACAGCCAGTTTCCTGAGGAGAATGCTGTGGGGAGCAGTGTCAAATGCCTTACTGAAGTCAAGGTAGACCACGTCCACAACCTTTCCCTCATCCACTAAGCGTGTCACCTTGTCATAGAAGGAGATCAGGTTCGTCAAGCAGGACCTGCCTTTCATAAACCCATGCTGACTCAGCCTGATCGCCTGCTTGCCCTGCAAGTGCCGCATGATGACACCCAAGATAATCTGCTCCATGAGCTTCCCTGGCACTGAGGTCAAACTAACAGGCCTATAGTTCCCTGGGTCTACCCTCTGGCCCTTCTTGTAGATGGGCATCACATTTGAAAGCCGCCAGTCAAGTGGGACCTCCCCCGATAGCCAGGACTGCTGATAAATGATGGAAAGCGGCTTGGCCAGCTCCTCTGCCAGTTCCCTCAATACCCTCGGGTGGATCCCATCCGGCCCCATCGACTTGCGTACATCCAAATGCTGTAGGAGGTCGCCAACCATTTCCTCATGGATTGTGGGGGCCACATTCTGCTCCTCATCCCCTTCCACCAGCTCAGGGTACTGGGCGTTCAGAGAACAACTTGTTTTGCCGTTAAAGACTGAGGCAAAGAAGGCGTTAAGCACCTCAGCTTTTTCCTCATCTCTGGTAACTAAGTTTCCCCCCACATCCAGTAAAGGGTGGAGATTCTCCTTAGTCCTCCTTTTTGTACTGATGTGTTTATTAAAACATTTTTTGTTGTCTTTAACAACAGTAGTCAGATTGAGTTCCAGATGAGCTTTGGCCTTTCTAATTTTGTCCCTGCACCACCTCGCAACATCCTTATAGTCCCCCTGAGTGGCCCGCCCTCTTTTCCAAAGATTATAAACCCTCTTTTTTCTCCTAGCTCGAGCCACAACTCTCTGTTCAGCCAGGCTGGTCTTCTTCCGCTCCAGCTCTTCTTTGGGCACGTGGGGACAGACCACTCTTGAGCCATTAAGATTTATTTCTTGAAGAGTGCCCAGCCTTCCTGGGCTCCTCTGCCCTTCAGAACCACCTCCCAAGGGACTCTGCCAACCAGTGTCCTGAACAGCTCAAAGTCAGCCCTCTGTAAGTCCAAGACAGTGGTTTTACTGATCCCCTTCCTGACTTCGCCAAGGATCAAGAACTCTACCATTTCCTGGCCACTCTGCCCAAGACAGCCCCTGACTACCACATCTCCCACCAGTCCTTCTCTGTTAGTGAACAGAAGGTCTAGCGGGGCACCTCCCCTGGTAAGCTCTCCAACCAGCCACGTCAGGAAGCTGTCTTCCACTTCCCCCACAAGAACAAGCGCTGATGATTTTGCAACTTCTGCCAGCTGCCTGTAGAACTCCTCATCTGTCTCCTCATCCCAGTTTGGCGGTCTGTAACAGACCCCCATCAGGATGCTTGTCTTGTTGGCCTTTCACCTGATCCTAACCCATTGTGACTCAACATTATAATTCCCAGCCTCAAGTTTGATGACATCAAAACACTCTCTAATATAGAGAGCCACTCTACCACCCCTTCTGTGCTGCCTGTCCCTTCTGAAGACCCTATAGCCAGACATTGCAGCACTCCAGTCATGAGAGTGCTCCCACCACGTTTCCGTGATGGCAACCAAGTCATAGCCTGCGTGCTGCACAATGGCTGTCAGCTGCTCCTGCTTGTTGCCCATGCTACGTGCATTAGTGTAGATGCACTTCAGTTGAGCCTTTGCCTTCTCCCCCAGCCTTGCCATTGTTCCCCCCTTGGCACACCTCCAACAAGCTTTGTTTCATCCCCATCCCCCTTCTTACCTAATTTAAAGAAAAAAGGAAAGGAAAGGAAAGGAAAGGAAAGGAAAGGAAAGGAAAGGAAAGGAAAGGAAAGGAAAGGAAAGGAGGAAGGAAGGAAGGAAGGAAGGAAGGAAGGAAGGAAGGAAGGAAGGAAGGAAGGAAGGAAGGAAGGAAGGAAGGAAGGAAGGAAGGATAAAAAACAATGTAGGAGTGTTCAATTGCTGTTATTTAGAGCTTATATATTTCCAGTCATATCTTTGATGTTTAATATCATAATGTTGCTATTTATGTGCAACCCTTTTTCATGTACATAATAACTTCATTCTCTGTGCCTGTTTATACCTTTTTAGAGGGTTAATTAAAACAAACAAACAAACAAACAAACACAATAGTCCCAGAGACTCAAGCAATCCCTTCAAGAGTGTATGACTTATCAGCTCTGGGATAAGAACTACTCCTTTTGTACAACCCCTTTTTAATGATAACATAGCATAAAAGTGGTTTGTGACGGAGGGAGGAAGTACAAATTACTGACAATCTAACAGCATCATGTTTAGTAATTATGGTTAAAGAAAATCAAGACACTCTGAGTAAGGAAAGAATCTAAGGTCCCGCAACCTTTTCCCATACGCTCAAACTAAAAAATGCGATAATTAGATTGTTCAAGTCATATTAACAAAAGTAGTATTAAATCTGAATAGCCTGGAAATACATTGGTAAAATGGTAGGCTGTATTATTTCCTAGATATTTAGAACAGTTATAATATAGTGTCATCTCATCACTTTGGGTTATTTTAGGTTATGTACAGCCCATCAGAAATGAAGGGTAAAAACCCAGTCTGAAAGCAGAGTATTCTTCTACATTGTTGTCACATTACATTGTGTCATTTCATTTGGTATTAAGAGTTGTCACATCATATTATGCTGTAGGTCAAGTAAACGCTAATGTGATGGGACACACCAGATATAGATAGCAGGAACCCAATTGGAATTCATTTGCATATCCTCATCAACTTCACTACTTGGTTGGTATCTCAATATGATCACAGCAATTTTCAGAAAAATAAAAATATTTTGTCTAAGTATATGTAGTCTAGGAACAAATACTGAGAAGTCTGTGAGCAAAAGGAGATTCAGACTACATATTGCAAAATGAAGTTAGCTTTATATAGTATGTAAATATCACTATATTTTTATAAATATATTATGTACCCACAATTACATGTAACATGTCAAATACAATGTTGTGAGCAGAATTTCTGAATAGTACTAGATCTAAGATGTCTTTTCATATTCAGTAACACTAAGAGCTTTTAGATTATGAAGCACTTTTCCAGCAAAGACAGTATCATCTATAGAATCCTATTAAACATAGGGAAAGCACCTATGAAAATATTGCAGAAAGGAGTGACTATAAATACATGGAAATTTTCAAAATCATCTGATTTATCTTAAATCTGATTGTCAGGCTGAATAACGTTTGATTCTATTTATTTATTTGTTTTGCTTTTAGAGGATCATGCTATTAATAATTATTGTCTTTATGTGCCCATTGCAAGACTAACATTGATTCTCTGGCTTACAAACTGAGGATGGTTGTATGCCCAGAGAGTTTAAATCCATTCTTAACTTTGTGTTCAAAATCAAGATCAAGAAAATTCATGGAAACACTTAGTATGAACTTAACTTCAAAAGGAGGTTAACTTCCTTAGTAAGCATGAACTACTTTTTAAAAATAAAAGTTTAAACATTTTGTACATTTAGACATCAATAAAAATAATATCATTAAAAAATTTGGGGGTTGGGAGTCTTATATATCTGGTTGTTTTTCACTCTCTCTCTATATATATGTATATATTGCATATAACACCTTAACGTCTGGTCTCAGAAAAGCATTAAAGGGACCTGCATATCTGCTTACACTTCTAATTTCCAAAATAATAGGAATTCAGTGAGTCCAGGATGTGCCATCCTTACCATGCACTTTGACCTATGTTGAACTGTGTATTTTCTAGACTGAATCTGCAGTGTCTGTACAGTGAGTACAATATTTCCAGGACCAGCTAAGCCACTGTGCATGTGACATAATGTCATCATTTCCCTTAAGAGATTTCTGAAGCAAGTAGTATCCAGCAGCAAAGAATAATTGCCAATTATTCCACAAGTTATATTCCACAAATATTCCACAAATTATTAATTTGTGGAAAATAAGATAAAACTTTAAGAACACGGAAAAGATCTCTAGGTAAATGATAAAATGGAAAACTTGTTAGATCTAGGTTTATTTATAGAAGCTTTTAAGCTATAGGTGACATTTTTGGTGGGATTACACAGTCAGACTTAAATTTCTTTAAGCATCAGGCCTGTAGATCTTTCTACTAAAGTGAAAATGTTTGATACTTGGGCAAATTACAGTTCAAAATTCTATGTTTGACAGTACAGCCATGGATATAACCTTATGTACATAAAGCATCTGGCACTGTACAGCTACAATCTTGAGTTAATTCTGTAATTTAGCATTAAATAAGCAATAACAGTAATAGAAGAATGCGGTAGTAATTATCAAAACACTGTGTTTCTCTAATTTCTAATGTAATTTGAAGGCTAGTTTAACTATGGGTTTCTTGGAAGATTACTTCAAATACATAAGATCTTTGGCTGTCAAATTCTGTTGTTCATTACTCCTACATTTATTTATTTTTTCAAATTAGTCCTGTCATAACATAAATAAAGCAATTTATTTATTTATTTTAATATAAAGATAGAAATCCTCTGAAAACTAGCTTCTGTCTGAAGCTTTGCATAGTTACTTCATAACTTAGTATTGTGACTTAAACTTGAGTCATTATGGAAAGTTAAGCAGGTCCTGTGTTTGAATTTTGGAAGGTTAATAATATTGGGCTTCAGTGGAGCTCTTTTCAATATCTCGTAGTCCTGAGAAGCCTCTTTCTTCTCACGTAGAGTAGCACCAATAATGTATCCCAGCATGAGAAAATGGAGCCTCCCTTAACTCTCTCCTTGAGTGATTGTGCTTCTGGCTCTAGGACATGGTGTTTGTGGTAGCCCAAGTTCAAATTTGAGCAGGTACAAAGCAGACTTCCCAAATAGATTCCTCTGACCCCAACTGATGCCTTAAATTTAAGCTTTCAGCATTAATTCCTTCTGGCTCAGAAAAGGAGCGATCACAAGTCTCCCACCTCTTGGATGTGCCTTTTCCCTTCTAGATTATTATGTGGGAAAATATATTTCAGAATGAAAGCCATCTTGGCTGCAGTTTTTTATTTTTATTTTTATTATTTTTATTTTTTTTTCCCCCTAGGCTTAGTACTATTTCCATTTGATTTAGCCATCTTTTCAGTGAGTGTTGGTGCCCTTCTTCCTCAAAACCGTATTGCAAATCTACAGTGTCGAGAGAGAAGCTGCACTATGCCTATAGGTGTTGGCATATGACAGTTTTTCCACACTGCTTTCTTTTTTTATGTTTTTATTTTTTTTCCTTCATTTTTATGTGTGTAAATATGCCCTCAGATCCCATTTAGATAGTGAGTTTTGATTTCTGTAAATTTCTACCAGAAATTAAAAGGCTTTCCTACCCAGTCAAAAGCCCTAGTTTTGCAAAACATCCAAGCAGATGCCAGCATTTCAGCTGAAGATTGGTTCCACTGACGTGGGCGCTTACGCACATTTCTGCATCAAGTCTGAAGTGGATCAGGTACTACAGCTAAACAAAAACACCCACACCACCCCCAAAGCTGTGCTGAGGTGCCCAAAGCAGGATTGTTTTACTTGTTGCTTCAACTGTTGGCAAAATGATTGACAAGAGGGTTTGTCATTTTTCTTGAGCAAGTTGAACACTGACAAATGGTCCTCATGATAATCACTGAAATTCAGCACCAAAACAATTTAGCTGTTAATTTGTCAGATCTGAGTATTCTTCTGAGTCATAAGGCAAATTCATTTTATTTGAACATCAATTAAAACCAGGAGTAGGAAAAAGAGGAGTTAAGCTTGATGAAATACTTCATTAGACTATTTATATAACTGTAAATACAAATTGTTCTCCTATTCGTTACATTTCTTGTATTACAATTAAGAAGGAAGTTCATATATACATATGCATATAAAATCAGAACAATTCTCACTATGAAAAAGTTTTCTTTCTTTATTTATTCCTTCACAAGCTATTCCTGTGGGGTATACCAGATAGGCTAAGAAACTCCCAGGGGTCCTGAGTACCATGGTTGTTTACGTCTTTGAGGACTACTGTTGGAGATCTTTATTTATGAATGCCAGCAAGAGCTGAAGACACCCTACATCCTACAGACAAATGTAAACAGGCAGTTTACGGTTGCTTCATTAAGCAGATATGTTGCTTAGCATGCTCAGCATGGAAACATATGACCAGCCCTCAAAATGACCTCTGCACACTAACCTCTGCTATTTCTCAACAACAGTGGATCTATCTCACATCATGCCAGTTCTCTGTCATTGTGCATCCCAAGTGCATGTCCACGTGTGATGTTTGCAAATAAAATGAGCCAAGAGGCTCCTAACTTGCCCTTTAAATATGGAATATTCAATATGGGCATTCAGCTCCTGGTTCTTCAGTTCTAGTAATGAGATTGCCCCTTAAACGACTGGAAGAGAGGTGGATACTGCACTAACAGAGGGAACCGTTGTCTGTGCTACATATCTCAGACCCAATTAACAACATGGCAAGCACATCTTGCTTTGTCAGACGTGTCTGTTCCTACTGTCCGAGAGCTCTCTGAGATAATTGATTCTGGCACTTCTATTACTACCCAGAAACACAAGGGCATATTTTCTTACAGTCACTCAGGGAGTAGTCTGAAAATGGTTTTCCTACAAGATATTGCTTACACTACCTATTTGTGCCTTCACTGAGACTCTATGCAGACTTGGCACTCTCATACTATGGATAAGCATACCATAAAACCGATAGATTTAAAATAACTTTTGTTGTAACTTTTATTTATTTATTTATTTATTTTTAAATTTTGCTGATATACCTATCTGTGCTCTATGCTTGCTTAATGAGATGGAATTTAAATTAAAGACATTACTAATAGTCTGAGATATCGGGGAAAAAAAAAATAATAATTATATATATATATATTACCTTTTGTGCTTGTTAGTGCTTTCCTTTTGTGTTATATGCATGGTTAGTTCCAACTAATCATGGAATAGAACTTGCTGAAGTGTCATAGATTTCACGGAGAAATAAATACGATTACATATGTACATATGTACATATGAGTGGTTTCATCACACATTCATGAGTGGTTTCATCATAGAATACTTGTGGCATGCAGAGATAAAAAATATACACATAAAACCTATACATTCAGTATTATCATTCCTGGTTGTCCAACTATGTGCTTGGACAAGAAAAAAATATTATGCTGTTAGGATTCAAGAAAAGGGGAAGAACTCAAGAAATATACCTTCAGTGATTATGTATATGTAAGTATACTGCATGTACTTCATTCAATTTTTTAAGACACAGAAACTTATGAATATAAATTTTATCAGTGGATTTTTCCAGGAAGTAGTGCAAAGAAGAAATAACAGCATTATATTTGAGAAATGCAAAACCTAAATCAAAAATCATTTCTCAAAGCTGATAGGCCAAATATTCACAGAAGTCTATTAAATTGCACCTGAAAATCTGCACACAGTGAACCGCACGTGTCCACAAAGACTCATTTATACTCAGTTTCTCCATTAACTGTAGGGATGAGCCTGTTTGCTTATAAATAATTGAATCTGTGTGAAATTACTAAAGGAAGAATGTGACCATGCAACTCAGCAAACTACTGGACATACCTGGGGGCAGAGGACTTGGGAGAGATTTGTTCATGGAAATGGCCAGTGAGTCTTCCTTTTTACTTGCCCAAATAGGCCTAAGTGATATCTAATTTTTTAAAACACGTCTGGATGAAGCAAGATTTTTGGTACTTAAAGAGAATCATAAGAATCACCAGCTATTTTAAAATAATAGCCCATCTCTGAAAGATGGGCTAAAGCACAATTTCTTGCAATGTCAGAAGTGTTACAGTGGGTTTATTTAAAATGTGAGGTGAGTAAGATCAGAGGCACACAAAATTTTCTAGAAATAAGTAAGTTTACTTTAAATAAGTGTTTTGCTATGACATGGACTAATTGTGTGAAGCCTGCTGTTCCCTTGCTGTGTTATCCTCACAGACTATTTTCAAAGAATCGCAGAATCACAGAATGGCTGAGGTTGGAAGGACCTGTACTATGTCCAGGTAGGCTTTGAAGATCTCCAAGGAGGAGACTCCACAACCCCTCTGGGCAATCTGTACCAGTGCTCCATCACTTGCACAGCACAGAAGTGTTTCCTGATGGGCATTAGGAACCTCCTGGGCTCCAGATTGTGCCCATTGCCTCTGGGCATGGCCCTGGGCACCCCTTAGCAGAGCCTGGCTCCAGCCTCTCAGCACCTCCCAGCAGTGCTGGTGGGCATGGCTTGCAGAGCCTCCTCTGCTCCAAGCTCGGCAGCTCTGGCAGCCTCTCCTCATGGCAGAGGTGCTCCAGGCCATTCATTATTTAGTGGCCCTTTGTTGGACTCTTTTGTTCCACACAGGGAATGGCAGAAATTTCAGCTTGTTTTTATGTATAAGACTCCATGAATCCTTCAGGAAAAGGAGGATAAAAGAGTCATATTTCAGTCTGCATAAAGGAAGGGAATGCAGTATGGCCTGGTAGAGCTGTCGTACTTGGTAGATGAGCTCCACCATATCCATGCAGTGAAAACAATTTTTTGTGACTGCATCTTCATAGCCATATCATCTGCAAGCTATCTGTTCTGCAGAAGGAACCTCCGTAACTCCTACAGTAACATCAGTATTGCCAGGACTGGGAGATGAGACCACAAAGGGAACTGTGCAAGGGGAGAAGGGGGATCAGGGGTGTCAACACCATGCTGTAAAAAGCTTCCTCATCTATTTTCCCCCTTCCCACCATTCCTGAAACTTGACTCCCACACACAAGGCTGATGTACAGAGATCAAAGGAACCAAATTTCTGTTAACAGTGAGGCTTAAGAAAATTATACATGCATAGCCATGCATACTTTTTGTATTTTGTATTTTTTTTTAATATTGAGGACATTTATGTCTGTTGATAATTAGAGATGTTTATGACATGCATTAACAGTAACTCTCCACATTGCCTTTTTGGAAACATGTGACTTTATGTTAATGGCTTGAGTTTGCTAACAATTTACAGGCAGACACTTACCACTCTAACACACCACTTACTCATTTGTTCTTCGTATTGTTAATTTTATGTATATCTCTGCCTAAGCTCCAGAAATGACTTACTCCATCACCCACACTGCTTCTGCTACTTAAAGATGTAAATGGGTCCCAATTGTACAAGATATTTAGCATATGTTTAAATTTAAAGGTATGAATACTCCCACTGGGGTAAATGGAACTACGTACTTAGACATAGGCACACAATCACATTGCTTTTTCAGAGCTAAAAAAAAAATCACAAATAGGGTTTCCTGATTTCTGCACAGCCCAGTGTTAGCTCAGGGCTTTAGAGTGTTTTGTGACCTCATGGCATGCGTTCCTCTAAATCCTCTCTTGAATGGTCATCCTGTTGGGAACAACATTCCCTTTCTTTCTTTGTGGTTGTGTGGTTGTGTTGGACTCACTCGTTTGTCTGCTTGCAAGATTTTTTTCAAACATCTCAGAGTGGAGGATCATTCCTGTAGAGTGCAGACATGCACCACCCAGGTTCAGGAGCATGGCATTAGCTAGCAGTAAACTACTGTTATTGCAGGTGTCATGCTCAATGTGCAGGGCACAACACAATGTGGTTTTTATGTAGTGAAATACCATCCAGCCAAACAGTGTTTTATGCTACTTTTCACACTTTCCAGTCAGAGGATGCTTAGGATGATGACTGTAAGAAAAGTCATATCAGTCAGTGCATATCTTAAGTGTTCTACACACAAACACACCTGAGGTAAATGAAGTCAAATAACACAATCCCTATTTCAGGAAACAGCTCAGAACTGCTTTCAAATTCCCTAGAGACCTACTCTTTAGGAAAACTGACCCCAGTTCAGGAACTGAGAGAGAATGTGCTCTCTTATTACCCTTAATGTTTGTTCTCTGAAGATCAAAGCATTTATACACAATCTAGTGCAACCCTGATAATATAGAAAGATTTTCAAAGAAATCTGGTCATTCATTCACAGTTTAAAACCCAAAATATAATCTGAACTTTTGAAAGACTATTTGTCTACCCCAACTATTTTTCCTTTATATTGCTCATTTCTATTCTTTCTACTTTTTTTTTTTTTTTTTTTTTTTTTGGTGTATGGAATTCACTTTTATTGTGTTTTTATATAGGACAGACAACATGAACTCTCAGTTAAAAGAAGTTATTCATACTATCGTAATATGTGGGTCTTAACACAAACTGAAAACAATTACAGCTACACACACTTTTTTTTTTTTTTTTTTTTTCAGCTTTTCACATGTGCTTCTAGAGTGTTATGCATAAATAATTCTTACTATATTATTCACAGGGTAATGTTTCTTAATGTACCTGTCCTTTAAAAAAGTCTTTGATAAAAGCATAAGATTCAACATCTCCAAGGAAAAAAAAAAAATATGAATTTCACAATGTCCCAATCTATTAAAAACAAATTTTCACTGGGGAAAAAAAAAAAAAAAAAAAAAAAAAAAAAAAAAAAGAGGCAGCTCAAAGGTAATGTTAGCAGATAAGTGAAGATGAATTATAAGGTAATATATTCATGTCTGAAAGCATTCGTTCTTGTTTTACTTCTACGCATAACCCTTTACACATAATAGTACTTTAAACAGTTTTACCTTGTCTTTTGAATTGTTTTCCAAAGACTATTAAAGATGTAAAGAAAACAACATTTTGAAACTACTCCATGTGTTGAGTAGGAGTGGAAAACAAAAAGGCCTGCTTTCTGTTCAATGGGAAATTGGGTTAAGAAACACTGCATCACCCTCTATTGTTAAGACATTTTTTTTCTGAAGGAAATCTACTCAGCTACCAACCCCTCCTGGGTCAAAGAAGACCCAAACTCTACACTAAGCTCCCACAGCCCATTTCTGCTGACCAAAGTTCTATGCCAGGCCAGTCCCACAAGGTCAGCAGAGAAGCTGAGAGCTCATAGCAACAGATAAATACCTAAAACCATCCAGGAAGGCAGAAAAACATGATAAAATGGGATAGGAAAACATTTTTCCTATCATTTTTATAATTTATACTTTAACCTGAAAATGTATAGAGGTTTTTTGAAGCTGAGTGGTGATCAGAGGTGTCAAATATATTAGCGGTTGTAATTTTTGAAAGTCTTCACATCTTAGTCTAAAAATAAATCTCTCTTCCACTTAATCAATTGACTATATTTTGTTTTTAATGTGGACACATATGGGCACAATTCAAAGTCACAAGAAGACAAATTGTGTAATAATAACAAGTTCAATATGGATACAAATCTGGATAAATGCCTGTCACATCACCTAGTGAGCTGTCTGGAGGATCCAGATTCAGCAGAAAAACATAAATATAAGTGTCAATAATATTGCTTTTTAACTTATGCATATACAAAATGATCATTAATTACAGCACAGAAGATATGTTACCTTTATCTTTCTTTCTTTCTTTCTTTCTTTCTTTCTTTCTTTCTTTCTTTCTTTCTTTCTTTCTTTCTTTCTTTCTTTCTTTCTTTCTCTCTCTCTCTCTCTCT
>NW_023303066.1:11936-20886 GCF_011077185.1 Oxyura jamaicensis
TTCCTTCCTTCCTTCCTTCCTTCCTTCCTTCCTTCCTTCCTTCCTTCCTTCCTTCCTTCCTTCCTTCCTTCCTTCCTTCCTTCCTTCCTTCTTTCTTTTCTCTCTCTCTCTTTTTTTTTTTAAATTATTATTATTATTTTTTTTAATTTTCTGGAAACACTGATTAGTTGGTGAAGAATTCAGGGTCTATAGAACTCTATATTTATTTTTTGAAATAGCTGTTTCTTTACAACAAATGGATTCTGGGAAGATGTCTGGATTTAACAGTTAGCAGCAGGTTACACTGAGAAATGAGATGATGTATCTCCTTGAGTACTTCATCTGCCATAAACAACCTTCAGATCTGTAGATAGAAACTATTATCTTGGTACATTTGATTTACAGAGCTATTAGAAGTGGTTTTGTATTCAGCAGAAGGCCCTCTTGCAGCACAAGAACCTCCTTCACCTGCCTGACACAGATCAGAGGAAGCTAATAATGATCTTAATATCAGTGTAGTGACTTAGAGGATGGTGGTGTGGTCAAACTCTGGGAATTTGATGGGTTCATGATCTTCACTCTTTCATTCTCCCACTCCTGTCAATGAAACTCATCTTTTGCTGAAGTATATTCCCTTTTTACATAATAGGTGCTAAAAGTGGAGATGAACTACAGTGGAATAATGATTAGCAGCCTGCGGCTCATTCACACAGAACATAATTCCTATTCTTTCTCCTTAGAAAAGGAATTTACGGTGTCTGATTTATCTGCGAGTTGAGGCTTGCAGCTGCAGCAGCCACAGCCCACCCACTGAAACTGATATGAATGTGACTTATCAGGATTGCAAGAACTAGACCTCCAAACTGGCTCTTATCTCTGTTTCTTACTTAAATGGGTTCTCCTTATATCAGATTGACCAGAGCTTTAAAACAAATAAATAGATGGATCAAGGTAAGCACCACCCTTTATAGCCATAAAAATAAATTGTTCGGCTCTCCTAACTTACAGACAAAAAAAAACCAACATAAACAAAAAACAAACAATTAATGGATTCTTATTCTAATTCTGTGTTTCACTGAACACCTTAGTAATAGATCCAGCTGAAAGGGACATTGAATAGCTCCGCCTCAGTAGAAGCAAATGAACTCCTGAACTCCTGAACTCTAGTGTTCGTGGGATACGCATATTAAAGAAAAAAAAAAAAAAAAAAAAAGTTTAAAATCTATTGGGAAATGTCAGGATAATTTGTGTGAGGCAAGGTGAGGCATGAAAAGATTCTGGATGTTAAAAAAAAGTGGTTTTTCAACATGTTGATTTTTTTTTTTTTTTTTTTTTTTTTTCCTGTCTGCACATTTGTATTTGCATTGCACACAGAATAAGCGGTCAAATATTTACCAAAAATGAATGTTAAATTTGTATATGGAAACACAGTGATAAACTGTCATGCAAATGTGGTTGTGGTTGAATAGAATTTGTGGTGTCTTTCTGCTGTTGTCTATGAAAGCAAAACACTGTGACTGATTTAATAAATCTCTACTAGAAATCTAGCTGCAGTTAGCACACCAAACACAAGATATTTGACGCTTGCTTTTGTATATAGAAAAGGGAAAAAAAGCTAACTATATGTGAAAAAAAAATATGTGAGTAACCTCATCTATTAGAGGATACTATTATATGAATGGAAAGGGGAGCTGAATTTGACAGATAAAATATTTATTGAGGATTATTTTTTTCCCAAATTTATCTTCAACCTGACCGAAGGTGATCATAACTGACTGTATATAGCTGAGACATAATGAAATGACATTTGTTAGATATCCAAAACTCATACAAACTTATTTAATATTTTATAGTCCCGGTATGATATTTCATGAGATCAGACTGACTGCTTTTGACAGTTTTGAACACAATGTAAGAACAAACATGAAGCAAACAAAAAATGCAGTAAAAAAATAATAATAATAATAAAATAATAATAATAATAATAAAAACAGAAAGGTTCTGAAAGTTACAATAGTGTAACTTTCCAATAAACTGCTTTTGTTTGAACACATAACAAAAAAGAAAATATTAAATAAAGATGTCAACCAAAGTTAATAAAATTTCAGAGGACTTTACCTGGTCCTCTGAAAAAAAACTGAAAAATGAGTGTGCATATCATCAAAATCTATTCATTCCTTGTTACAAGTAAAACACACACACACACACAAATCCTACTCTATTCTCACATAACTTCACAATTTGTCTTTCAAAATAATAGCTGACTTTGCTTTGGTAGTATGAAACTGCATAGCTCTCGAAAGAGGTTCTTGTATTATCCTACTAGCTAGAAATCACTAAGTATTTCTCAGTGCATACTGATGAATGGTGATTCAGATTTGATCCACATTTAGCTGTTACTCTTGAGTAAGAGATTCTTAAGAAGATTTAAAACATTTAATATATATTATAAATATAAAATATATTATGATGAAAAAATAACATAAACCATGACGTGTCTTCTGCTTTAAGAAAGAAGAACATTAGTATTCTATTAATAGATAAAATGTCACAGGAAAGTTCACCTTTCTTCATAATACTGTAATTAGTATTTCATATACTATAATTTTACTCTTGATGAGATAAGCACTTTCTGAGGAAATTTCAATATCTATATCGCTAGTGCTAGCAAAAAAGAAATTTAAAATGACAAATTTTAATACCCAAAGGCTGTCCCAACCTTTTGATATAGAGTCATGAATATCAAATATTTTAGGTAACTTCAAGATTTTAGTGACTTTATAGCACTGCAAACAGTCCATGCTCAAGCCTACTTAATTTTCCTCTATTTTCCTCATTTTCATTTTGGTGAAGCTCTCCTTATGTTTGACTCAGCTTCACAGAAAAACTTGATTTTCTCTGCCCTAGTCTGAAAGACTGAGTGTTAGTTTTGATCTGATCTAAAGAAATCCAAGACTGTCACTCAGAGGTCCCCTTGTATCAGCAGGTGCCAATAGAGTAGAAAGGAAATGCTACAGAAAACATTTAAAAATCCAGGGTGAATGTTTATGTAAGAAGTTGACAAGAGACAATATATTTCCTCTTCTCTTGTTGACGTGCAGGGACTTGTGTCTGGAATTCCCAGACATGCTAATTCTTTTCCTAAGTATCAGCTCATCATAACTGAACCATAGCTCAAGGCATTTCTAAAGGACTTTGATTTACTTCGGTACTTTGCAAGCCTTATTCAGTTGCTGTAAATTAATAGGGAAAAAAAAGTTATTAAAATGATTTTTACATACATATTAGAGATCTTAAATGTATTATTACTTCACCTGTGAAATATTACCTCAAGGCAGCTAAAAAACATACAAATTTCATGGGACTGGGTTCCATTACAGATCAAACTAATCTCACTGAAAGGGAAATGAACTCTTTTCTTATTGTATAAACCTGTGCCCCTGTTTTATCTTAACATGGGACAAGCTTCTGGATTTTATGTCCACACCAGGTGGAGCTGGATGCTTTCTGACAGATTATTATGAGGTTTGTCATTGGTTCAAAGCCAAAACCCAAAGTTAGCAGGTGTTCACCTACATGGCTAAAAGGCAAAATACATTCCTGCATTATCATAATGAAGATAAATTCTCAAATATTACAGCCCTAAAGTGGTAAATTTCAGATTTGCAGTCTTGCAAAACATGAAACACAAAACAACCGTCTACACTCTCCTGGTAGGCATATCTGCTGTACCTTTCAGTGGAAAATGTGGTCTTTAACTCTTAATTCTCTCCACTGAATTAGGACAGCTTCTACCCTCAAGTAAGGGGCACTGGCTGACAAGGGACATCTGTAAGGAGGTGCACTTGGGGACAGCAGTTCTATTCTTTGCTCTGAAAATGGGGCTGTGCTCCCTTCACTACAAAACAAGCTAATTTATTTCCTATGTGCAACTTCACAGGGGTAGAGGTGGCCAGCAGCATGGAGTAATGGGTGATGACTTAGGAACAGGGAGTGAAAATCCACCAAACTGGGCAAATCTGTGTTGTGCAAGTAAGAGGGGTGCTATGGTGCCAGATTCCCAAATCCGGCCAAAAATCCTGCTATTAGTGTAGCTAAGAGGAAGATTTTCAGTTGACTTCAGTGAAACCAACATCTGTTATTTTACTCAGCTCACCCAAAATATATTAAAGATAACGCAGATGCAATCCTTGCTGCAGTAGTTGAAAAACTAAGGTACATAATATATGAAATTTGAAAGTTTAGTGATGAACTGAGATTTGTTAAACTTTTAGGTCATTTTTTTTTTCTTTCTTTCTTTTTTTTTTTTCTTTTAATGAAAATTACATATGGAAAATTAATGAAACACATCAACGACTATGAAAAATATCAGTTTACATGTACATCTAGTTTTTAAGTCCAGCAGTGCAACATGTAGAAAACAAAATTGAAAGATGCACTTTCATTTTACATATCAAGCAACCCTAGAACTGTGTGTCCTTCCAAATCTTAGGAAACAGCTTCAAGCCTAGAGCAGGAAATTAGTCATGATTCTTGGCTAAGGCTGTCCCACACGTTTTACCAAAAATGTCACTGGAAAATTTAGTTTTGTGGCTATTTAAATACTTTGTGAATTCATGAAATGCTTTATGAATAGACACAGATGAGAAAAGGGTACCATTTTAGAAACATTTATTTTGAAAGAAAAAAATAAAAAAATAAAAAATAAAGTAATATTTACTTTAAAAGAAAGCAAACAGACATTTAAAAAGAGTCCAAAATAACCTCAAAACCCACAATACATCTGGTCAATCAGATATGAAACTACTGAGATTTTCTTTGTTCATCAAAACAAACAATAACTACTTCCCAAATCTCAGAGATGAGCACTATAACAGGATCCCTTGAACCTATTTCTTAGCAAAAGAAAAAAATAGAAAATACTGACATGGTTTTACTCAGTGCCCCTATATGATCAACTCTGTCACGTACTTTTGTGGAGAAAAGGTCTGCTATTAAGACACGTTAATATGCATCTATTAAAACCCTAAGGTAGACAAAGCATTTTTATATTCCCCCCAAGAGGTTCAGAATTTTTCCAGAGGTCAGAAAATGTTAAGCTGTCCAAATAAAAATCTTCTATAAGAATGTGTCTGTCTGCATGAGTACCTTCACTCCCAGTTTAATTCCCCTAACTGCCTAAATGCTCCAGCAATCATCTGTAAAAATCTATCGCAGAGTAAACTCAAGTTCTGTTGGTTCACTCCATGTTCAAAATGTACTAGCAGGGTCCCACACTGGCAGGAAATGCAATTTAAGAACACTTTTCCTGGGCTGCCAGTTGGAGACATGCTCGGAAAGATAGGAGCATGGGGATGAATTGCTGTTTAACAGCCATTTCATTGTGATCAGTGGTACATTGCCATAGTCCAACATCAGAGGAGAGTCAGAGGGTGTTATTTAAAAGCATTTTTACTCCCTGCCTGGGGAAAACATAAAAATAGCCATTGAGGGTCCATCTATAAAAGGTGGGTGGAGTGAAAGTGCTTTAAATAAAATAATTTCACAGCAACTGATTCCTTAATTTGCTCCAACATTTCAGACTAACTTTCTTTTTAACAGAAAGTGTTGATGTAAAATACCTTTCTGACCGCTTCTGTATTTTAAAATCACTGGACAAAATATGTGTTTAAAATTTACCGATATACACAGGCATTGATAGCTACATGGGTGTATACTGGGATATAAAACCATAAATGTGGAAGGGATGGTTAAGTATAGCTTGCACAGTTTAATGCATGAAAAAAAATCTAGGACTGAACACAGATTTAGAGTGTTTCATCATGTGTTGCGTGTGATCATGTGAAGATAAGTGGGTGTCTAACTCCCAGTGCTGACAGCTAGTATGGCAGCATGTGGCTCAGGATCTGTCTCTCTAGGAAGCAGAGTTCAAAGAAACATAAAATGACTTACTCAAGGATTTCTACTTCCTCATAATTTTGGAAGTGTTGATATTGCCTAGCCAGGTCTAGCTTTAAATTATTAGTGCATTCTTCCATGCAATTCTCGATGCTTGTTTACTTTACAAATTTTAATTCCTAATTATATAGCTTCACTTTTTGTCCCAACAATATTTCATAAAATGGTATGGATTTAGACTACTTTTCTCAGTGTGAACACATTTAACTGAGATTTTATATTATCCTGTATTGTTAATGGTGAAAGTGATATAAAATAGTAGAGTATCTAGACAAAAAAGGATTGTAGCTTTTCATACAAATGCAAAGACTCTGTAGGAAAGGTCTTATTAAACACATTTTAAACAGCAAACACATCCTGGATTGTAAGGTAGGGCAGTGTAAATGAGGAAGACTGATGGGTTAGGTTAGATGGAGCATTCTTGGAATTCTCTTCTGGGATATTTCTGGGGATTAGAGGTCAGTGTGGCAGAAATAATGGGAGATTGTGTGTTCAGGACTGTGATAAGCTTCAAAACAGGAAGGAGGAATACCAAATACAAATATCTTTATTATTATTATTATTATTTATTGTAGATTTGTGTTTGTTATTTTATTGTATATATACATTTTTTTTTTTCCTGTTTGGTTTGGTTTGGTTTTGCTTTGTTTTCATTGCTGCAAACCCACATATAATTGTGACCACACTATGGATAATTGTATGTAACTGCGTGCCATAAAGAAACATGTGGCATGCCAATTACACAAAAATAGCATCCTATTACCACTGGAGAACTGCACAACCCCTGCTTTGTGTGAAGATGGTCTGTATATTAGACATGCATAAACTTGCACTGTTACTTTCACACACGCACACACACACACACAAAAGGAAAAAGAAAAAAAAAAGATGACAAAAAAAGAAAAATAAATTACAAGGACATAATTTTAGTAACTTCTTGACAAGCACTTAATGTCTTCCAGTCAAGCAAGAACAGAAAGTATGTTAGTTGCTTTTTAAACTATTATTCCAATAAAAAGTAATTATAGTGATTAATTGCATAATGATTACAGTAATCACAGCCTATTCTTAGTTGATTAAGAAAGACAGAAGCAGCTTGCAGAAAGCTTTCCACTAAAACTATCTGTGTTTATTTTATTTGCCCTTTGCTAATTTTCTTATCAGAAGCCATGAATGGGGATATTTCAAATACAACCTTGCCAGTTACTTTGTGTTTAATCCACTGTCCATTAATAAAAACAGATTTATAAATGTGCTAAGTGTTATTTTAGAGGTAAGAATTTATTTGACATTGATTATTACTGTTTTTCTTTTTTTTTTTTAAAAAAAAAATGTTATTACAGTATTTTCTGCTCTTTATTTGAGTATTGCCTTACTATAAGACTTTGAGAGAGTTTGCAGGTACTTTTAAATACATATAATTCTTAGCATAATACATTGAGAAGGTGTATGAACTATCTGAAGTGATGGTAGTGGTATGACATATCTGGGATTTTATTTGGGGGACTAGAAAGTATGAATGTATGAGCTGGGGAAAACTTTCACATTTCTATCAATTTCAGTGGAGTTGTTGTAAGTGACACCATTTAAGAATCTGCTTTATCATGTTGTCCTTCCTGACAGTCCACTGGGACACTGGCTTTTGTTAATTTTGATTTGGTGTGTAATGACATCAAAAACTATGTGACAGGCAGCATCACAAAGCTCTAAATACAGAGAGGATGTGATGGACTGAGATTGCAAAATATTATGTATTTTTATTGCAAAGTTGTATGAAGAAAGCAGCTAGTAGTTGCTTAGGTAAAACTTATGAACTGCTAGAAGGCCCAACAGTACTTAATGCTTGATGTTGTTACACTCCCATGTTGACTGTGCATGAAATATTTTGGTCATGGAAACACAGAATTTGGGTATGTCTCCAGGATAAATGGATGGCATGTCTGAACCTTTGTGACAGATGTCTTAAAAAGGCTGGAGATGCAAAATAAATACATAAGGATATATAATGAAAGTCCGTGCTGACTAAAAGAGAGTCACCTCATTCCTGGGTGTAGTTCAAGGTGAGCCTGATGCTGTATAAACCCTGCTGGGCTGAGGCTGCCATGGTTCTGATGCAGCTTCAGTAACAAAGGAAGATCCTCTGTGAAACTGTCCAAAGATGCTCAGATTGTGCAAATCCATAACAATCATAGAATGAAATAATCTCTCTTAAATCTCATCCCTGTCCTTCAATCAACAATGCCAGATATCCTCTGCACAATGATGCAGTTCAAGACAAGTGATTGGACCTTCACCAACTTTTGGTACACTCTTAGACAGGAATGCTAAAATCTCTTTGGATAAATATCAGTGCACACAGATTGCTATTACAATGGGAAAATATATTATTCTGTATAATTCCTCCACCTGCTGGTCAGGTCAGAGATTTGGCTAGACCAGGTAATGGACAGAGGACAGGACAGCTCCCAGCTCAACCATCCTTGCTCTTCTAGCTAGCTTAAGGTGTTAGGAACAATTTGGTTGGACAACTAGGTAAATTTTGAAAGGTTGCTACTCACATGGGGACCAGATGTTTTTGTTACTGGAACTGGACAGGTAGACCCATTTGGCCAGGTGTGTGTTTTACTGATACAGAAATCAGTTTTCCAGAATTTATTCATTTCTTTCTTTTTACTTCCATCCCCATCCCTGAAAATATATATATATATTTGAAAGTAAACCCATTTGCAAACGGAGATTGCTTCTGAAAAATATCACAATTCAGCTTTAAAGAAAATATATCATGTTTTGTGATTGTCAAAATGCCCTGTTTTGACATTTGAAAATGAAAATAAAAGAAACTTTGAAAGGTCACTATCAAAACCTCTTTCTTTCTTTCTTTCTTTCTTTCTTTCTTTCTTTCTTTCTTTCTTTCTTTCTTTCTTTCTTTCTTTCTTTCTTTCTTTCTTTCTTTCTTTCTTTCTTTCTTTCTTTCTTTCTCTTTCTTTCTTTCTTTCTTTCTTTCTTTCTTTCA
>NW_023303067.1:0-12547 GCF_011077185.1 Oxyura jamaicensis
TTCTTTCTTTCTTTCTTTCTTTCTTTCTTTCTTTCTTTCTTTCTTTCATCAAATACTGGGTCCAACCCAATTATTGCTTCTTATATTTTCATAAAAGCACACTGAAGACTGAGTGCTTGTTTACTGGTTTTGGTTCCTGGCTTAAGACTTGGAACCCTGAAGCTCTCAGCTCTGCCACGAATAGCTTATTTGACTTTAGGGAAAATTGCTCCGTCTTTGTTTCCTATCTGTATAACAGGAATAATGCTCATGTGCTGTCATCACAGATATTTGCAAAGGTATATGCATGGAGAATTCTGAAATGCTGTTGTTATGGTTATGTAGAATATCTCAGTAATAATTTCAGAGACTCGCTGCCAATTATTCCATTGGCTATTTGGTTTGACAGTGAGTGCCAGTGTTAGTAACTTCATAAACTTCACTGTAGTTATTCTGGGTTTGCATCAGAAAACAACGTGGCTTAGACATGAATTTCCTCTTTGAAATAACTGAAGTGACATCAGTGGAATTATACAGGAATGATTTTGGCATTGATATTACTGCCAGACACAGTGCTGAGTGCTTTGGCCTCATACAAAGCGAGCTGTCTTCACAGTACAGGAGTTCAAAGCTTCTTCTGAGTTGTAGTATCCTCTTTACCATTTTAAGTTTTCAAGTACTGCAGCTAGCAAGCAGCATTGCTGCAACAACCTACAGGGTTTAAAAATGTGCTCGTACACAAATGACTTAATCCCCTTACTACCTTTGGCACATCCATAGGTCTTAAGCTTAAGGACTTCCAACTTTCAAGTTTTTTTGTTGTTTTTGTTTTTTTGTTTGTTTGTTTGTTTTTTGGTGACAAACTGGTCAGAAATGCTGGCTGTTTTTCTTACACGTAGCACTCTATATTTCCAGATGCTGTAAATACTGGCCTTCAGCAAGCCTTTGTGTCACACATCACTTTATGGAAGAAGAAAACAGGAAATCCCCACTGTTTCAAAAATGGGTGATAACTGTTTGTATTTTTTGCAAGGCACTGCAGCTCTATTTCCACGACCAGCACTGCTCGCTCTGTGGTTTACCCTATAGTAGAAGTCGGGGCTTTCAGGAACAGTGAAACAGCAGCAAAGTTCTTTAAATCAGACTGGGAGTGCCTGGAGTGTGGTGTTCAGGCCACTAGAAAAGCTGTTCTTTGATAGTTTTAAGTACAATAGAATGAAATTTGGGGCTGAAAGGGCAGGTGCTGTTATTCTTCTGTGCAAGCAGCAATGCCTGTTTTGTTAGGCAGTTTCCCGTTTCGTCACTGTAAAATAAATAAATAGAACCCTTTGTGCTCTTTAGGTGGAATTTAGAGGTTGGGTCCCGTGTCTCTCCAAAACTCTCGCAGGAGTTCTCCCCCATTGTGGCGTGTGAATAACAACCGCCGAGCTCAACGCGAGGTTTTTGCATCATGTGGCTGAAAAGAGGCGCCCCTATTTATAGCATCCAAACATTGGCAGGTGCAAGACTGGTGAGAAACTTTAGTCTCACACATCCAAAGTGGCTGTTGGGAAGAGTCTTCTGCGTGGTGGAAGCTGCTCCGAGCTGGGCCACGAGAATCAGCAGCCCTGCTCGGAGGCTGTCTCCTCGTTTAGATCAATCAGCTTGTATTTCCAGGAGGGGGTGTAACCAAGAAGGGCCTGATGGTGCTGATTGCAGTAATATACTTAGCTATGGCAGCTTTAGCTATTATTTATAGAAGCGCTAATTATATCAATAGAAATAGCAATATTAATACTGTTAAGTGTCAGAATCCACGCTTGACAGCATGAACTGAACGCAGCTACTGTGAAACAAAGCAGCCAGCTTGTCTCCCTTGTCAAGCCACCAATATGCATTTCAGGAAGAGTACACACCCACCTTAATTGCTCGGGGTCTCACCATTTTTGCTCATCTTGTTTTATCACTCTCATTTCAAGCTGAAAACTCCCAAGCCTGGCTGTTCCCATGAAGTGCAGCCTGTATCCTGAGTTGGTCCAGGACATGCAAACTGTGACTAAAATGTCACAGTGGATTCTGGTTCAAAGCTGTCATTCTCCAATGCTGGCACCCGAGAAGTGTCTCAAAGTTCACATTTGGACCCAAACTTTTCTTTTTTCTTTTCTTTTCTTTTTTTTTTTTTTTTTTTTTGAGCCTGTGCTCTACCACTTCTTGTTTACAAAATAGTTGGTGAAAACTCACATAGATTTCAATACCCACAGTTACGTGTAGACGACGTTATAACCAGCCTTAATTGGCATCTTTTAAAGGGCAGAAATCATATTACCAAAAAATAAACAAAACTAAAAGAAAACAAGAGCATATTGAGACTCGTTTTCTGGCTGCTTTTTTAACATTTAAAATGTGCTTGATTTCCTGTCATAGCTCTTGTTACTTCTGCCTACCTCTTGTGACAGTGTTTTAGACTGACTTCCCACAGGAGCTTACAAATCAAGCAGGTTAATGTCTTCATTAAAACTGAATAACAGTTTACTTTGGGAAAAAAAACATATTAAATATTTCAGGATATTGAACACCAAACTACTATTAAGCTTTAACTAATGCATTTACTTTGCTGACACTTGCTCTCTGATGGGACATGTAGCTCAAGTTAATGTCACTAGAAGTGATGTTTAAGGCTTCAAGAGGAAGTGTTTCCAACCCCTCCTAGATGATTTTACTCCAATTCTATCGCTCTGTACTTGAGAAAAAGTTTTAAATAGGTTATTTCAGCAACTCGCCATCCTTATTTTGGAAACGTTCTGGGTATAGATGTCCCCTCTAAAGTCTGAAATAACCCTTTCTATGTCCTAGATATATGTGGTATGTTGTCTAAAGAAAGTGACAGCCTGTTGGCCTCAGGACACGTAAAGAATGTCCTTAGTACACTTTGCCTTTGGGAGGAAAATACAAAGATCGTCACAAACAGGAAGTCACATTCACAACGCTTCTGTCACCAGTGCTTGTAAACCACCTCGAGGTGCCACTGATGTAGTGGAAGTGGATCAGTAGAACTGAAGTGGAGGCACATGGCCAGTAAGTCAAGGCTTCTCGGTTGGCAAGTGATGGTGTTCTGCCTGGGCTGCTGTTGCTGCAGAACTATTTGCTTATATCTTTCTCCCTCTGTGCAGAATCCATTTGTGATGATGCCATGTGGGACACGGGGCATGCCATCAGTAATAAGGAAGGGGGTTGTTTGGGTTTCCTTGTATTTCCTTTGTTCATGTTGCACTGCATATTCTGTTGGTGTGATTTGCTTTAGCAGCTCTTTTTTTTTTCTTTTTTTTTTTTTTTTCCTTTTTTTTTTTTTTGACCTCTTTATTTGGCAATCCTGCGGTTTACTTATCTATTATCAGAGCCATGTCAGACTGTGGTGCGTCATTCTTTCTGGATCCAACTGCAGCAGCACCCCAGTACATGAAGCAATCGAACAACATTTCTTCTCTGGCAAATTTAAACTGCTCCCTTTGAAGTTTGTTAATTTATCCAAAAAGAAACAAATCAAAACCAGTTTCAGCTCTGCGCAGAAATAATACTGATATTCTCTCATGCTATTTCCCATTGTTGATCTTTAATAATTCTGGAACTTTTCTGACATCTCTGTAAGCTCTGTGAGCAGGTGATCTGTGAGTAAATCTCCCTGAGGAGTTACACACTTTCCTGAATTATTTACATCTACGGTACAAACTCGGTCTTGTATTGCATTCGGTGTGGACGATGCAAGCTGAATGACGGAGAAAGAAGCAGGGAATGTGCCTAGAGCACATAAAGATACCTGTAAGTTTTATGCATACATTATATCAAAATAATTCTGTTGTAATGCTGCTGGCTCAAGCAGAGTTTACTTGTAGAAAAAAAATTGCCCACAAAACTTAGGATCTTGGTTGTGGCCATAAAGAGGTCATTGAGAAAGATGAATGGCTTAGAGAATCATTTATACAGTAGGGCAAAAACACAAAGGCCAGTTTAACTACTACTGGGTATCTGAAATACGTCGTCATTCAGTGGCAAAGCTCTGCAACATAACAGCTGGCAAATTTGGTAATTTCTGGTGGGCTTCTAGGTAATTAATGCGTGTGCCTGGAATATGATTTTTTTTTTGTCTTGTGGCCACATTGCATTTAAGGAGATAAAATAATTCTTGTTTTCATTTACGTAATTCTTTGGGGCACTCCACTTTTTAGTTAAACAAATGCAGCTCAAAATCGCCTTGAATTTACATGCCATGCACATTTGTTCACTGTATTGTCATTCTTGCCCTTTAATTGGTTGCATGTGTTACATTTTTGAGATTTTTGCATTTGCCGTTTGAAAATAAAAATTACGTTGCCTAGTCCTGACTTGCGGGATAAATGAAACAGAACTGCTTCTGCTGCTGCGGTGGCTCGGTACTCATACTCTTATGGTGTCAAAACATACTCAGATTCACAATTTGTCTTCTGAAACAAATTTCTGTGCCTTGTGCACGCTCGCCTCGCACAGACGTTTGTTCCTGTGAAATGCAATGTTTCAGTCAAAGAATGTAGACTTGTGTGGTTCTGGTTGGCCTGAAGGAAAGTTACCAGAAATCGAGGATTGAGATGAAGAGGGTTACTAATCCTACATTTTGGTGAATGGGTCGTGTTGCTGGTGCCAAATCAGAGATGTTTGCCCCATCTTGCCTATCCTGCACCTGCTTTATGGATGCCGTTATCTTGGTAGTTCTTCTTCCAGCTCAGAACTGCTCCTAGAAAGCACAGTAACCTGGGCTTTGAGAAAACAGTTTAAATTAATGCTATCCAGATTCCCAGATCAGCATTAACATCATTTGTCTGTATGTATTGCAATAGAACTAGGCAAGTCCCAGATGAGATCAGCGCCCCATCCGCTGGTGCGGGCATTTCACATACTGTAAAACAGCATTGCTGCCTCAGGAAGCGTATAGTTAAATGAGCAAGTCAAGCAAAAGGTGAAGGGAACAAAATATTGTAATTCCCACTATAGTGACTGCAGACTAAAACAGAAAGATTTAGTGACTTGATCAGGATAATCCAAGGAAAGGAAAGAGAGGTTTTCAGAGGCAACTAACTCCCACTAAAGCAAGCATGGGAGTGATGTGCCAACCTGCCATTTGTGCCTTTGAAAATTTCCCCAGGGAGTCTATTGTAGAGCCAAGCATTGAACTCTGATCTTCAGTCCCCCACCAGACAACCGTTCTTTTCTGCTTTAAGTGGTTTTAATTGAAAAATGCCATCTGAACAGTGTCTGTAAAGAATTACTTTTCCTCAGAACCTCCAAAAGAAAAGGAAAATGATGTGCTGCAGCAATAAATTAACCAGTGATCAAAATAAAAACCACAGTCTTGTTATGAAAACCAGAACTGGTGGGTAAATA
Source organism: Oxyura jamaicensis (assembly GCF_011077185.1). Taxonomy (NCBI): domain Eukaryota; kingdom Metazoa; phylum Chordata; class Aves; order Anseriformes; family Anatidae; genus Oxyura; species Oxyura jamaicensis. Next base: position 5,371 of record NW_023303067.1, read on the forward strand.
CTGTGAATTTATGACACCACTGGAAAAAAAATCTACTTTGGTAAATGTTAACACTATTAGAAGCAAAGATTTTTTTAAAATTATTAAACTATTCAAAACTCTTCTAAACAGACTTTGCATGCAAAAGCTACATTTTTTTTTTTTTTTTTTTTAATGAAAGCATTTCCCCCTTTTTTTCGTGGGCAAACTTTTTTATCTGTGTCAGTGTTTGTTTCAGAGAAGAGAATAAAACTGAAGCCCGCATGACCCTCTCATACTCTCCCCAAATAGCAGTAACACTTTTCCTTTTTTTTTTTTTTTTTTTTTCCAAAGTTGTACGAATATTGGCTCACATGTTCTCGTTGCTTTGTGAGCAGGTTGACGCTCTCCCCTTTTTACCGTTTGGGAAACAATGGCTAAACTCAAGGTTATCTGAATCCAGAGAAACCGTTAAGAGTCAGATTACGCTGCTGGAGTGACCCATGTTCAGGCCACTCCAACACGTCCCCAAATAATATTTTACAAGCGTGAGCCATCTGTGTGTGATGAGATCAGACGTAAGGAAGTCTGTAGTTGCCAAGAGAATTTGAGTGAGCAGAATTGTACAACTACAAAGAAATCCTACAGCATCAACAAAGGAAGCTAAGAGAAATATTCCCACTGAGCTCTTTCGGACTATTTTAATTGGACCATTTGTTCTTGCAATATTTTAAGGGTTCATTCTTCCTATTGCACATCTAATTAGTACTGACAGTATTGCAAGCTCCGTGTTCATTATGAGTAGCCTCCAAAATGGATAGTCCCATATTTTGGAAAAGAGCAAGATATTATTTCTGCTGTGCCTCCCTGTGCACCTGTAGGGGAAGCCAGCCTTTTGACCTGGCTGCATCACAACTTCCTCCCCCTCACAAACCCCCACAAAAGTTCCCCAGACAAAACTCTCCCAGAATTCTCCTACAGCTTCTGACCACAAAGTACTTGCCGCGTGTGGACCTCAGAGGTAGGATGGGCTCATTACTTATGTCATCCTGCTTTTATTTGTTTTATGGAGTACTTCACAAAAGCAAATAAATGCAAAGGATAGGCTTTTCAAAAGCTCTCAGCATCAGTCTAGCTCTTCTCCCTTTGAAGACAACGGGGACTTGACTTGACTGGAGATGGAATTAAGCCAACACTGAGCATTTTCAACAACTCCAGTCATCGCATCTCCCCGGAGAATTTATGATCTAACAAAAAGGATTAATTGATTAGCGCTCAAGTTGACCAATGGATATTAATATTTTACTCTCAAGAACAACTCTGATTTTGGAACAAAAGTCTCCTGAGTTTTTGTTTTGGTTACTGGGGGTTAAGTTCTGTTAGGGTTTCTCCCAGTTCATTTTATTAGAAAACGGTATTTATTTGACTGTGGTATGCTACCTAAAATTGCTATAATTTGTTTCTTTATTTCCATAAACATTGCTGTGTTTATTTTGGATGGGTGGTTAATTAAAAAAAAATCAAAAAAATATATTGGTTACCTCTGATATCTAATTTTCTCTTCTAATCATTGTATGTAGTTTTTCTATACCACTGATTAAAAAAAAAAAAAAAAAAAAAAAAAAACAAGTTGGGGAGGAGAGACATTAGAATCTATTTTCAGGATGGCATATCAGACCACACGCACTTATGGGGTAGAGTAGATTTGTTATTTTGGGCAGTACTGTGGAACTTATGAGAAGCTTTCTTTTTTTATACAAAGTTAGTTCAGAGTAGATTAAAGTTTATTTCAAACTCAGCATATTTGACCTCAAGCATCATAAGAGTCATGTAGAATTGGCTCATGCTATTAAATTCCTACAGTGAACTCCATAATAATGATTAATTTCTTTCATAAACTCTCTTCATAATTAATACAGGTTTCATTGTGGGCACTGCTATTCTCATATTGATTATCTCTACAATTTAGATTGGACTCTTAAAATGATGTCTTTGTTTACTCTGATGACCAGACATTTATTTTATTTGGATAACTCTCATCATTTGCAAACTGAACTGGGGATATTGCTACCATAGAAATTACAAATATTTCAGAGCTGTTTCTTGCAAGAGCAGGGATAATTTTTTGGCACCTGAGATTAATAATACTTTGGTGTTCTCTGATGCCTCTCATCTGAGAACGTGAGTTCTTTATGAACATCAATTAATTAAGCTTTAAGACACCCTCCTGAAATAGGGAGGCATTAGTAACCTCTTGCACTGATGGATAAACTCAGGTTTAGAGACATTGACTGACTTAGTCAAAGTCACCTGGCAAACTATCATGAATATAACCCAGTTTGTTGACTACCGATGTTTCTGTTGTAAGGAGTTTCTTTCTCCTGGCATGGTAATTTTTGACATGGCATAGTTGCTTTTGGCAAAATATGCTTTTTAAAAAGTTATAATGACAGGAGATGTTTTAGCTGCCTGAAAAAGTATGCACCTCTCTTGGTGTTTGTTTCTTCTCAAAAATAATTTATTTTCAGGATTCTCTCATAAGCTGCAGTTAATTTCAATAAACTTTTCAGACTCGGATAATCTCCTTCGGAAAAAGGGTGTCTTCGCATTTCTGGACAACTACAGGAGAAGCAGTTTAAGGGCAAAAAAAGCAGAAAATAATGAACAATAATTCTGAGAGATCTGAGCATATTGAGGGAAAAGAGCCACAAACCAGATTTTGCAGCATCACAGCGCACACTTTATACAATGCTGTGCAACAGGTGAGCCTTCCTCTTGGTTCCTCCTGTGTATTAACAACATAAATCCACATCATTATTGTATTTAAAAGGACTTGGGCACAGCTCCAGTCCTCAGAGAGCTCAGTGATGGGGACAGTATATCTTGCGTGGGTGTGTTGCCCAGGCTCTACAGGGTCCTGAGCCCCTTGGCGCTTGCTGAGCTCTCCTTGTTTGGTTAACTTCAGAGGGAAGTTGCAATGGGTGGCAGAAGGCAACCTCCAGAAGGCCTGGGAGAGGAGCAGGAATTCCAGTTTTTGAGTTGAATTCAGCCGTCCTGCTGCTGCCAAACCTCTGAGCAGGGAGGGGGAGATGTGGATGTAAGAAGCAGCACGTATATCAGTATCAGTGCTTGCAGTACAACGGCCCCCGTGCCTGAGGACAGCGAGTGCAACTAAGGACAACGTGGAGTTTATAAGAGTACCTCACATGTTGAGATGCTTTATAGTCCCCCCTGTGAATAGCCTAGCAAAAACCATATGTGAAATATAAATATACTGGGACTTAAAAACAGAGCTGTATTCCAGCCTTTTAAGTTAATTTTATAACATGCTGCATCCGAGGGCTTAATGTGTGTTGTATGCGGTGCTAGCCGACTAGCACGGGACTTAATAAAAGCAGTATGTACTGGAGACACCAGAGGGGCTGGTGGAAGAGGGGAAAGAAGATGGTGGAAATATCACATTTTAGTGAAAGAAAGAATCCAGTTTAAACCAACTGGCTGCTTGTTTCCTTCAGTCAAAATGCAACAATGAACTCCTGTTGTCATGCTGAGTCAGTTGGCAGTGACTCATTTTATCAGTCTCAAAATTGTCCGGCATTTCATCAGAACTGGATTACACAATGGGTTTTTCCTTTCCCCCCTTTTTTTTCCCAATACACTTGTAATATTAATAGGCACATAAATCATCTGACGTTAACATGTTTCCTCATTAACTTTTACTTTTTTAATTATAAAATTAGTAATCATACAACTTCCCGAAGAGGGAAATACAGTAATCCCAAATCTGACTTGAAATTATAAAGTGCAAACTTTCTTAGTTATGCCCTTCTCTCGGTTAAAAATAAGTTAAAGCCTTTTGTTACTTTCCACAGGATATTGGCATAGCTAACATATGCTCACAATTGTTCGGCCGAGGTATGTGTTCTCTGTTGGGTGTGGAGAGAAAAGTTGTATGTGGCAACAGCAGCCAACATATCAGGGTTGATTTTTCTCCTCAGCATGACTTTTTTGGCTATTTCTGCAAAAGCCTCTTGGAGAAAACACTGAAATGTAGTATTTTATTTGCTCAAACATTGCACATGTGATGTAATTTATTTTGTGGGCATATTTAATCCTTAAAGACAAAAAGACCCATTATCTAAAGTACAAAGAGTGTGATTCCCTAATTAAAACTTAAGAACATGCTCCTGGTCTGCATAGTCTGTGAAAAAGTTAGGTCTAGGAGGTTTTACATCTAATTCTGCATACCAGATTCTTTCATTTTAGTGCCTAAAATGTTACACATTTTCAATCAAAGCGATATGAATAAACTAAAAACATGTAAAAAGTGATGCTGAGTTGGCTAGACAGCAACGCATCTGTTCTAAAACCGAGCGTTTCTAAGTCAGCCATCTTGTCTAGCATAACATCTGTATTTTCCACTCACATGATTAAATTAATTGTGCTCAGCCAAATCCACTTTGCAATTGTAGGTTTGGGGCAAAAATACGGACCTTCATTTTTTAATCTTAGAAGATTTGAGATATCTGGAATATGTTCCATTCCTGCCACAATCTCTGCATCCTATTTTGTGTTTAATCCCATCCGTCTGTGTTTGGAATCAGTCCTGGTGGCTATCAAATGGAAAGCTTCCAAGCGTCTTTGAATAGTTTTTTTAATTTTGTTCTTCAGTGGTTCTAGTTCTTTGTTGTTAATTAGATCAAACCACATTTCCACCGAGGCTGTAATGGTAGTGTCATCAGCCTATAATCTGTCAAGTCCCTCTGAAACCTGCTTCAACTGCTTTTGTAAATTTAGTACCCCTCTGTAAAGTTCCTTTCAGAGGAAAACTTTTGCTATTTTTTGACAAAAAGTCCTTCTTCTTCTCACTGCCGATTTCAGCGTACTTGTTGATGCAAACATAGATAGACGTGCATGTTCCTGAGAGCAACACAAAGTGTCACTGGAAACCAAGGACATCAGTCTTCCTTTTTGTCTCAAGTTAGCCAGGCTGTGGGCGATTGTGGAACAATTTTTGTCCATAGGCTCTACAGAACAGTTTTGGGAAAGTTTGGTTACTGCCTTGTAACTCAGTGTGGTTGAAATTCAGCACTGAGCAGCCACATAGCAGCAGCAGAATCGTTTTAAACATTCTTGTTTCAATTTTGTTTTTGTTGCCTAACCAAAAAGTAAAGCCATCTTTCTCATGTTGTTCTAGTTGGTCTTGGATGGTAACATTGCACCAATATTTGTGTTTTTCCTTTTGATCCAGAATTGATAGCAGCACACGTGGACATACATTTCATTGTCTGCGTGCTTGTGGTCATCAGGAGGTCATTTGTCATGGTCAGCTAGCTATCCTGCTCTTTCTTTCTTTCTTTCTTTCTTTCTTTCTTTCTTTCTTTCTTTCTTCTCCCCCCCCCCCCTTTTTTTCTCTCTCTCTCTTTCTCCCTGTTTCTTCACTTGGAGTTTCTTCTAGTGGACAGCTAAAATTAGGAGTCTTTAAAAGAAATGTTTCAATCATTGCTATCAATTGCTCCTTTTGTGTTCTATGCAAGGCAATATCATTAAAATAAAAGAAGGTTGCATCTGTCTTGCTAAGTAGAGCTTTTCTTTATAGCATAATCAACTAGTAAGCTCATTTTTGGGTCTTCAAGACACAAAGGTGTCTAATGTTGAAGAGCATCTAGGAGGTTTGGAACAGATTTAAATTGTCATTGCAGCTACTTTTAATAATGATAATGCCAGCACTAAAAACATCTCACTTTCAGGATCATCAAACTCATCAGAGTTCTGCTTCATTAGTTTCACTTAAAAGAGCATCTCATCTTAAAGGGGCTGCAGAAACGAATTGTCTGTGCTTTTTGAAATAGTTGTGAATTCATCCCAGCTTCTTGAAAACAATTTTTGATGGTGGCTGCAGTATACTGTCAAAGAATTATCTCAGGTTTCATATTACTTTGGTATATGCACACACTTGTTTCCTGTTGCTTTCTTCAACTTTAAGAGAAGTCGAATAAATGATTTTTCCTACATGTTTTAGCCATTAAGCTCCAGTTTTTAACACTGGTATTTTTAATATTAACTGTAGAACACGAAACCCAGTCTCTGGATTTAATAGTTGGGATTGAAAACCTGTGTGAGATAGCTAGCTATCCTTAGAACCTTGTTATAGAATACTCTGACGACTTAATGGCAGTTTTTAGATCCTAAAAATATCATAAGATCATGTTCAAAACCAGACCCATTTATTACTTTCTTTTTAGTATCTGATGATAAATGACTCCATCAACCAGCAGCATCTCTCTCATCAGGCCCTGATAGCATTGCTTATTCCCCTTGTAAGTAGGTAGGCTAAAGTGAACATTTTTGCTGTCTTTTACAAGGGACAAAAATCATAGCATTGTTGCCACTTGCCTGTTAAGTTTTAGAATGTTTACATTTTTCATTTGCAGACTGAAATTAGAGCCTAATGTTTCAAGCATCGCATGTTTCTCTTCTGTGTTATTTTCATTTAAGCATTTCAAAGTGACAGATCCCAAACAGTCAGCACTAATAGAAAAATACTACTGGATTGTTCCTGCACCTGACATCGTACATATAGGTATCATGACTCATGGACTCTTGGCCAAACTCGATATAAGCAGCAGCAGCAAAATGTAATAACATTTCCCCTGAGACCATTGTGTGGTGCTTGAGGAGTGTTCTGCTGTAACTTGTGTTGTCTGGGTTTTCAGCACTCCTCTACAGTTCGTGCTCTTGAAAAATTAGATGCAGGCCTGGTATCTTGGGGCAAATAAATTTCTGCTTTTAAGACCATCTGTAGATTTGTCTATTGGGGCTCCAACTCATCCATCAAACCTACCTCTGTGAGTTTTGATGTTTAAAGCAGAGAGGGCAAAAGGAGCATCTCTCTAGAAGCTAGTGTTCCTCAGATGCTTTCAGTTGCTGAAAAGAGAGAAATATGCTAATTTACCAGTATGACACACTTTGGGCTGTTTTCGTCCATATTTGTCATTGGCATATTTGGTGGTCCTCTATAGCTTACTATTTTCTCCCTTTTCCTGTTCCTTTTCTTTTTCCTGTTCCTGTTCCTTTTCCTGTTCCTTTTCCTTTCCCTTTCCCTTTCCCTTTCCCTTTTCCTTTCCCTTTCCCTTTCCCTATCCTTTTCCCTTTCCTTTCTTTCTCCTTTCTCCCTTCCCTTCCCTTCCCTTCCCTTCCCTTCCCTTCCCTTCCCTTC
>NW_023303067.1:12947-13881 GCF_011077185.1 Oxyura jamaicensis
CTCCTTCTCCTTCTCCTTCTCCTTCTCCTTCTCCTTCTCCTTCTCCTTCTCCTCCTTCTCCTTCTCCTTCTCCTTTTTTTCTTTTTCTTTCTTTTTATTTTTTTCTCTTTCTTTTTCTGCTTTTCTTTTCTTTTTTTTTAATTATTTTTTCTTTTTCTTGTTCTTTTTCTTTTCTTTTTATTTTTTTTCTTTCTTTTCTTTTTTTTCTTTTTCTTTTTCTTTTTATTTTTCTTTTTCTTTTTCTTTTTCTTTCCTTTTTCCTTTTCTTTTTTATTCTTTTTCTTTTCTCTTTTTCTTTTTCCTTTCCTTTTTCTTTTTCTTTCTTTTTCTTTTTCTTTTTCTTTTTCTTTTTCTTTTTCTTTTTCTTTTTCTTTTTCTTTTTCTTTTTCTTTTTCTTTTTCTTTTTCTTTTTTTTTCTTTTTCTTTTTCTTTTTCTTTTTCTTTTTCTTTTTTTTCTTTTTCTTTTTCTTTTTCTTTTCCTTTTTCTTTTTCTTTTCCCTTTTTATTCTTTTCCCTTTTCCTTTGTCTTTTTTAACTTTTTCTTCTTCTTCTTTTCCTTTTCTTTTTTCTTTCTTTTTTTTAAACTCTTTTTCTTCTTTCTTTTTCATTTTCTTTCTTTTTTTCTTTTTTTCTTTCTTTTTTCTTTTTCTTTTTTTTTTCTTTTCCATTTTCTTTTTTATTTTCCTTTTATTTTTTATTCTTTTTCTTTTTTTTCTTTTCCATTTTCTTTTTCTTTTTTATTCTTTCTCTTCCTTTCCTTTTTCTTTTTTCTTTTTTTTTTAAACTCTGTTTCTTCTTTTTCCTTTCTTTTTTCTTCTTCCTTTCCTTTCCTTTCCTTTCCTTTCCTTTCCTTTCCTTTCCTTTCCTTTCCTTTCCTTTCCTTTCCTTCCCTTCCCTTCCCTTCCCTTCCCTTCCCTTCCCTTCCCTTCCCTAT
>NW_023303067.1:13981-23390 GCF_011077185.1 Oxyura jamaicensis
CCCCCCCCCCCCTTTTTTTTTTTAACTTTCTCAAAGTAGCATGCACCTATATGCCAGTGTTGCCTTCTCTGTGTAATCTGAGTGGAGCAGGATTGAGGCTACAAAGCAACAAAGTATTTTTACTGTAGTTTTGGTGACTAAATACCAAATTAACAACTCTTTCCAGACACGCACAGATACCTATGGTATGCTGACAGTTTCCAGCTGTAGGAAGCTCATTTTTAGCCCAAGCAATGTTTTTGGAGCTGAAGGGGCTTCAGCTGGAACTCAAAACCATGAAGGAAAGGGTGGTCATGCCTACTGCATCATGGGAATGCTTTCTGATCATTGAATTGTGACAATGGAGTAGTTCAAGTTACAATGTTTTACTCCCAACTTTTAGAGTCTGCATTTGTTACAATTTTCAGCACCCTTCCTACTCTTTAATCTATACTTCAGTTAGCTGTTAGGAAACAAATTGGAAATGTTTTTTTTTTTTTTTTTTCTTGTACAGAGGTTTTATTATACTCCTTAAGGGGAATGAAATAACTTTATGCACTTTTCCCTTATTTTATTCCCCATTTTGCCTGTCTGTTCCTTGATGGCTTTCACTCTTTGATCAATTCCATCAATTTTAATTGGAATTTTTTTCCTGTCTTCTCCTGTGATAAAAAGATATTTTCATGTAATCTGTTTCTTTGGGCCCAATGGTAAAAGGGCTGTCTTTGGGAATTCGGACATCTATTTTCCATTAAAATGAATGGAATACAGTGTTAGTATCTTGCAGGGATTTGAACACCTTTGAGCTATTGTGAAGTGAATGTTCTTGTTCCTCTGAAAGAGAACCCTTGCTGGTGATGAGGATGGATATCTTGAGCTCTGAGACCTGTGTATAGCACTGGGAGCCTGTAAGTCAACTTTTTGGTTTCATTTGTCTTGTGCATAACTTTTCTTTTTCTCAGAGGAGTAGTCGGTAAAGTGGTCCTAAAGAATTAACTACATCATTAAGTACCTAACATCAAAAACATGTAGCCATTGTTATATTGTGTTCTCCAGAAAATGGTGTAATTTGTGTCCTTCTTATTTTGAAGCAGAGGTCAGATTGAGCTGACTTTTGGCAGTATGGTAAACCGGTGCTTTTTTCCCTGGTGGTTTACTTCCTGTGCTCCAAAATTACAGCTTTAATTTAGGAGCTGAAAAGCTTGTAGCCTGTCTGACTGTGAGGTTCTAATTAAAGATTGCACTAGATGTGAGCTGACACTTGGTTATTTGCAGTCAGCTTCCTAATACGAGAAGTCTCGGATGTTTGAAGCAGTGTTGACTTCGAAGACTATTGATAGTCATTTAAACGGTAACATTATTTATTATTCTACTGTTTTTCAAGAAGTAAGGCAGGAAAAGAAATGAGATAATTCTGTTATGCACCTTGCACATTGTCGTCACACTTTGATACTTCGAGCCCAGAGTGCTGTCCGGATTGAAACAGCAGGTTGGGAGACAAATACCCCATACATTCTGTCCATTATAACTCTGTGTCTATTTTTCTCATACCAGTTTTTAAACTGAATGACCATCAACACTAGATGTATGCTTGAGAGGGGCGTGGTGCCTGAGGAGCCAGCCCCAGTTCTGATGACTGAGGATGTGTATCGCACCAGGTAGCTCTTAACAGGGTGCTCCCAGCTGTCCCCCTGCCCCAAAAACCTGTATCTGACAACCCCTTGTGAATTTCTGCGGTGTGTTACAGCTTCAGTATATGAATCTCTAGGAATCCCAGACTGACACTCTGCTTTTCTTACTCAGTTGGATGGATGCGTGATGTATAGTTTCATATCCCATCTGGTATTTCTATCAGATGTGATTTTTCATTCTTGTTTGGTATTTGGCCCACAAATGGTCCACTGAAGCTCGCTGAAACTTTCACGTAACTGTAGTGGTAGCAAATTTGTTTCTGAAACAGAAATCTTTAAGGTTTACTGACATTTATGATTCTCGCATCTGTGATGATATCATAGTGTGGTAAAAACAAACGTTGATTCATTTCAAGACCACAACAGGGAGTGCTTAAAGTCATATTTGCATTCTGATTCTTACTATTTTTTTTGTTGGCTTCAGGACAGCTGAACAAATGGAACAGTGGGACAGCAAAGTACCAGTTAATACAAAGTTATCCTTATCCCAACCTCTGTTTATTTTGTTGGTGATTTTGTTGTTGTTGTTGTTGCATACTATCAAATGGTTTCACAACGTGACCTCTGATTTTGCAACAAAACAAATTAAATGTTAGTTAGTACTGATTAGTGGAATATTAACATTGATTCTTTATTTACTCAAAAATCAGGAAATTAAAGTTCCCCTGGCAAACTTAATTATGTGTAATTGCACAGATATTACAATGGGGATCTCATTACATGATCATAGACTGTCTTTGTAGCAATACCAAATATTATAGTCCTTGCTAATAATTGCAAAGAAAGTTATAGAAAAGGAGACCTTTGACCATAAGATAATATCTAACTCAAGCTCTTCACAAAACCTGACTGAAGCGTAGCATTGAAGTTGGTACACTTCATTTCCATTATATTATTTTGGAAATATTTTGTCACCTTGTTCTGTGTGCTCTACTTCTGTAATGAAAGACCTTTTTGTTCAAATACAGGTAAAATAAAAGAGTTGTTTGCCTATAGGATACTTAATTTAATTTCTGTTGGGTTTACAGGCTTACAGGGCTACCAGCCTCAACAGATCTTCCAATTTTTGATAGGTCTGATTGAAAGAGAGGCTCTTATCTCTGTTCACGTGTAAATAAGACATGAGGCTTAATTTTAGTTAATACAACTTTTTGTTTGTAATTCCTCTGTCTTTAAATAATAAAAAAATCATATTTTCCATCCAAAATTAATTTCAATTAGTATTAAAAAAAAAAAAAAAAAAAAAAAGAAGAAGAAAGAAATGCACCTCAAAATATATCCTTTAAAAGAGCTGAGCAAACTGTGTTCTGATTATCCAAAAATATTATTTAGGCTAAAACTGAAGGACTAATTGTAGCCAATCTTGCCTATTTTTTCTAAGTGAATTTACCTTATGTAAAATTGAAAAATATCCAGACCAGGACATTCCTTTTCTGTGTTGCATCTAGTACATCTAGTTTTTTATCCCTCAAGAACATCTTACACTAAAAACTTCAGAGGCGATGAATACTAAATCCTGCCCACCTGCACACAAAAATAATCCCACAGAGGTGGTCTATAGATCACAGATAATCAAGTTCTGTCAAAGGGAAATTTTTACACCGAAGACTGATGTTATTAGCCATGGTAAAATGGTTGCATCCTTTCTAGTGTTTCCCCTGCTTTTGGTACAAAAGTCACCAGTCGAGTCTTGGAGTTGATTTCTTGGACTAAAAAGGACAAACCTTTGTTTGATGTTTTACTCATTTCCATTTTCTTTTGCTCCATGGTCTCTGTAGTATTTAGCTTGCCTAGGGAGAACAGAAACAGAATCAGGTACTTCTCTATACACTCCCCATGTCAGAGTCAGTTACCCTAAACACCCCCAAATGCCCTGGACCTGTGATTTTTTGGTGTTGGTCATACAACGCTAGCTTTAAGGAAGTAAGTAAGTGTCTAGTTTTCATAATTGTGCAGAAAAAGATAAAAATACTTGGGAGTACAGTAGAGATTAAAAACAATAATCCCAAAACTTTTAAGACAATTGTATAACTTTTAGGGCCTACTCAAGGGTTTGGAATGTTTGAAGCTTCAATATTATCTGTCTCTTTTCTGTAGAGTTGGGTTTCATCTACTTTATTTATAGTCAATCAAATAAAAGTTTTTGTCCATGTAATACATACAAATTTCTTTTTTTTTTTCTTATTTCCTTTTCTTTATGCCTGTTTCTTTTTCCTTGAAGTGTCTGTTTATTTGGGGGGCAATAATCACATATGCAACATTCTAAACAGGAAGATAATTACTTCTTGGAGGAGTACCATCTCTGAAAATGCTGACATAAATATTTTCCATGTCGAATGGATTCATGTTGATAAACTTGTGCAAATATACTCAATTCACAAGCTTCCAAAACATTGGTAGCGATACTTACATTTTTCCTCATCTAGATCATCTTCATGCAAAATAAAATCAGTGCATCTGATCTGATGTGACAAGCACTAGAATTTCAGAAGTATGCGGTGTGTTGTTTTTTTTCCTTTTTTTCCTTTTTTTTCCCCTACTATATAAAGAGGGTAAAAGTGAACTGATGACCACCTAGAGCTTCAGCATTTTCACTGTGGTTCATGTCATAACCACATGACTGCCTGTAATTATTATGACAGAAATCAAATCCTCCTGCATGCTCCCTAACTTTCTGGGACAAAAATAGAAATCTTTGATAGTCATTCTAGTTATCCGGTAGAAGAGAGTGATGGATGTTCATCCTGGCTCGTTTGTTACCATAATTCCTTTCAGATGGCAAAACTACTTTTTACCATTTGTTGATCAGTTTCTAAAGGATTTTCATAAGTAAATCAACAAATTTCTCATCCTTTAAATGCTGACTGAACTGCAATGTGATTCTTTATAATCAAATTATAGGTAACCTTTGGGAAGCATATAGTTATATAATAGAGGGTGCGCCATACAATTCAGTAGGCTATGTAATAGGATCCGATTCCATTGTAACTCCACAGCTTGGATGAGGGCCTTACACATTAGCTCAACAGCTAAATCGGTCACAGATTGCCTGCAAATAAACGTAAAATCCCAACACTCTGCAAATGGAGAGGACGAACACAGATGTAGCCGAGGCCATATACTTAGCTACAGGTTGTTTTGAGTTAAATAATTACAACACATTCTGTATGTTCAAGAGGTAAAGTTCACACACAAACATGCCAAGTGTGTGTGCAGGTGTGCATAATGGAGAGACGAGCATAGATCATGTGGGAGTTTGTGGATTTTTTATGCTTTTGGTTCTTGAGTTGCAAAAAGGTATGGTGCTATGACATCGCTCTTTTGGACTTTGTTTTATTAGGACTCTCAGTCCTTGTAGATGATGGTTGATGATAAGAATGATGATGATACAGACCAGTATCGATGGGTATAAAAAGCAAGGGATTGGCTATGGTGGGGCAAAATTTCTTACATCACAGGTACCTCACTGTCACAACTCACTGATGTAGCAGCAGTATTTACCTAACACAGTACGATTGCATCTGTCATGGGAAACACCACTTTGCATCTTCTGTGCAAGGTGGCTTAAGTGCTGTAAGGGAATAGCCGCTGTGCAAAGTGTTCCTTTACCAAAGGGCTGATATTGTCATCATAAAAGAGAGTGAGCGTTTGTGGTAGATGGTACTTATGACTGGGAGGCAGATTTTCACAAATCCATTGAAATGGTTGGAGACATCTCATCTTTGCATCTGATCTATTATTCACAACATTCCTGGATTTAAAATTAAAAAATAAATAAATAAATAAGTAGAAGACAGTTCTGGTCCAGCAAGTGTGCCCCAGTCTTTCCAATCAATTGGACTGTCTGAGATCCTGATCTATAGAGGCAGCACAGCCTGAACTCCTGGTCAGGAAAGCCTAACATCCCAATCCCACTTCTACTCTCAAGCAAGTGGTTAACTCTTTCCACTTAGTTTTTACTGTCTGTGAAATGGAAATGACAGTAGCTATTTACCAAATAAAGTTGGGAGATTTTTTTTTTTTTTTTAATATGTATGTGCAGCAGAATGGATCAAAGCTGCTAAATTAAAAGAAAATATTACTGATTTGGAGGTCTGGCAGTAAGTAATGACTGCTGAGATGGGGCAACAGTTGAGATTCTTTGCGTATTGAAAGACACCAGGAGCACGCTGTATTTTTTTCCTTCTGTCCTCATCATCTTCACCAGGAAATCTGCAGAGGTAAAGAGCATCTGTGTGGTTCTTCTACATTTTTGTTGACCCCCGCTGATGTAAATCAAACACACTGTCCTCCTGTTATCTTCAGGTTTAGAAAAACCTATTTTAATCACTTCATACAGGTATCTAATTTGAATCAGCCTGCCAAGCTGCAGGGCTCTTGTGCCTTTTTAATTGGCATCTTTCTCATTACATTTGAACAAAGTTGCAGAGACACCGCAGGACATGAATAGAGACAACTGAATCACCGTTCCTGTCGGGCTGGCAACATGACGGTATGATATACCAGGGGAGTCCAGGAGATCTGAGTATGTGGTGAAGGGGACTAAGTGGAAGTAATCAAGTCCAGACATATTGCGGAGTGTTTCTAGGTCCTGACGGTATTATCTGAAAGAGAATTGCAACAGAAATTTGCCTGAATTTTTTAACACCACTGTGGTATCCGTATGCTAAGCCTCAGCACCATTTTGCTTGTTGCAATGCATGGGACAAGGTGCACTTGGGATCAGCCAAACAACTGCTTTATAAGGTCTGCAAGGTCTGCAAGAACCTCACACTGGGGTTCTGAGCTGCTGTTTCTGGTCCAGCTGGAAGCAATATAGCAAAATAGTGTGTTAACCCCTCACAATGATGGGCAGGATACCCAACCAGCCCATGGAGTCAGTCCTATTTAAATTTCTTTAGAACTTGATAATCACCCAAAACGTAGCTGCTAAGAGGCCAAAATCTTTTAAATGAAGTCGGTCATATCCTCAGATAAGGCTATAGGATGTAGTGACTCCTCTTCTAGTGGTTGCCTACAAGATAGGTCTAAACTCACTAAGTTGGTGAGCCTGGGAACATAAAACGGAGAGGAGAGAGCAGAGCAGCACAGACTATGTTATTTGGCACCAAAGCGCATTCCTTCCCTCTCAGTCTGTCACCCAGAATCTTGTCATGTGCAACAAAGACTTGCACAGCCGTACCAGTTCTGGTGGACACTTTGTGTGTGGTTTAGGTAGGATGACTGATTTATAAGACAACAGAGAATCAGACCGTTGATGGTTCTCTATATGGTTCTATACAGAAAGGCTCACAGGCAAGCAACCAGTTGCACAGATCACAGCCTGAGACCTTTATCATTGAGGTCAGATAGATACTTGGATTTTATAAAGATTATAGCTAGTTGCATTCGTTTCTGATTAAGGGGCAAAACTAGCTTGCATTGGGATCTGCTTGACATTTGTTTTCATACAATCTCAAAGTCTGACATACAGCCAAACCCCGCACAACTCTGGATGTGCTTTGCTTCGGGTGCCATTTGAGGTCTGGATCCAAGTGTCTCCTTATCTGGGTGGAATTGGTTTCAGTTTTAGGGTCCTTACTGAGATTCAGACTTTCTGAGAATATGAGTAAATTTACCCTGTGATCCTGGTTTAGATATGTGTATAAAATTTTAAGAAAGTTACAGGAAGTAAGGCTATAGATGCCTCCCAATTAAAGTTTTTGGATCTGGATCAAGGTCAAATCTGAACATTGTTCAAACTTACATGGTTCCAAATTAGTGTAACCTAAATGTCAAAATTAATTTGAAAATGTTCAAATCTGTATTTTATTGAAACTTTTTAAGTTTTGACTCTTCAGATTTGAATCTATTGGAGTAGGTAGGACTGAGGGTTGAATGTCAGTTTTGGGTCAAGTGTGCCAGAATACTAACAAGTTCTTATATCTGATACCCTCATTTTGGTGTAGATCTATTTTTTAAATTTGAAATTCTGAGACTATTCATATTTAAACTGAATAGCAGTATGTAAAACCTTGTGATTTTCATCAGCTGGCTTTAATACAGATCACCTTTGTTATCTGTATTTTTCACATGATGTTCTCCATCATAAAAGTCTGAGAGATGCTAGGCTGAGATATGTAAATAAAGCACTTCATGTATTTTTGGTACTATTTGCCCACAGAAAATGTCAGGTCCATTTTACAGATGGAAAAACTGAGGCAGAGAGTGGTCATTTGGCACGTAGACGGCCATATAAAGAACCGCAGTTAGAAATAGTCTCCTAGATCACCTTCCACTTTTTTAACCTTACATACCCTTCAATAAGTTGATTATGGTCATAAAGTCCAGAGAAGCAAATATATAACGTCTGGATTTTGCTGCATTTATTCAGAGTACCTCAGCTTGTAGAGCTACCTCTATGTACTGCAGGTGTGCATTTTGCTAAATATTACTGAAGGAGTTGGGCTAAGTCACCTAGCAGAGCTTTTTACTCTTTGTATTTTACCCTAAGGTAAAAAGGTTGTGTTTTGATGATGAAGGCAGTCACGAAAATTAACCTTTTGAGAAAGGATTTATCTTTCTGTATTTCCTGTACATCTCTATGAAAAGACGATGTTTATGAGCAAAATACAGAAATGTGTAGCAGCTACCAGTGAATAAAACCAATCAAATTCACCAGTCATCGGGCTGGTTAATACTATGAAGGCTGCGCGTGAATCGTGGGCGTCCAGCCAGCCAAAGGGTACAAATCCATGGGTCTAGGGGGCTTACCTGTCTCTTTTAGTCAGCAGGCTATCCCTTTTCAATAGGTACCAGTTAGGCTTATATTGCCCAATAATGAATGTGGCATAAAAACGTACGTTGGGCAGCAGGACGTTGGAATAGGCCTTTAGATCAAAACGAGGTTCATTTTACTTAATTTTGGCCAACTAGAAGCTAGCTGCCTGGCCTAATCCAGCTGTGCAGGCTCCCTCCTCTTTTCGGGGGGTGGGGGAAGTGGGATGGGTGGCTTGGTGGAGGTGCCTGTCCCTCCACTGGCAACAGGGGGAGCCTCCGCGACTGGTTCAGACGGGACACTTCACTTTCACACGGCCGTGAGCTATTCGAAGCCAATTCCGTGCTAAGCAGCAAGAGATTTGGGTTCTCATCGCTTTATCCACTGATTTACAGCATAGCCTTGGGAATATCACTTAACCTTTATTATTATTATTATTATTATTATTTATTATTATTATTTTTTGGACCCAGTTTCTCCAACTAAAATAAAGATACCCTGCCGATAAAGTTCTTGGAGGACCTTTGTCCGAGGATGAAATACAGGTGCAAAACCTTGTTTTCCTGCTCTGGCTACTTTCATGTGGCTGTTGCCGTCATTAAAATCATCGGAATTTTTGTGAACAGCATAAGTTTGTGTGCGAGGGGGGGGCAGGGCCGAGTGAAAATTATTTTAGTAGCAGCGTCGATCTTCTTCAGCCATGAGAGAATGTTGTAAAAATAAAAATCTAGTAACCGCTTACGTGTGCTGGGTTTCCTGGCTTTGTTGTCTCCCTTTTGCACCTTCTTTCTGTCTGTGCCCCCCCCCACCCCCTTGCCCCCCCAGCCAAAAAAACACAGGGAGCGGAGAGCACATTTTCCAAACCAGACCCCTATTTTAAATAACCTCGGCCTGTTTGCAACCGGGAAAAAATGTTTTGTTTGGTTGTTTTCTTTCTTTTTTTTTTTTTTTTTTTTTTTTTTTTTTTTTTTTTTTTTTTTTT
>NW_023303067.1:23790-27095 GCF_011077185.1 Oxyura jamaicensis
TTTTTTTTTTTTTTTTTTTTTTTTTTTTTTTTTTTTTTTTACTTGAGAGATTTATTTCCGTCCTCGTAACGCCGTGTACTATATGCATTGCACCTGTTCAGCCATAAGCACG
The DNA here is from genome assembly GCF_011077185.1 of Oxyura jamaicensis. Classification (NCBI taxonomy): domain Eukaryota; kingdom Metazoa; phylum Chordata; class Aves; order Anseriformes; family Anatidae; genus Oxyura; species Oxyura jamaicensis. Next base: position 23,903 of record NW_023303067.1, read on the forward strand.
GCGCATTATTATAGCTGTAGGGGCTGGAGCCTCCCGATGCCCATTTCGGCGTGTGCGTGTTTGGGGGTGCCGGGGCCAGCAGCCCCCCCCCTCTCCACTCGTAGCCACCTCAGCAGAGCCTTCACCCCCCCACCCTGCTCCCCTATTGTCTGGGCTCCCCCCTATTGTGTGGGGCCAGCCGTAAGCCCCATCCCAAGCCCCCAGCCCCGGCGGAGCTGCCTTTACACCCTCCCTTCCTAGCAGGGCAAGGCAGCAGCGGGGGAAACGCCGGCGTCCCCTTCTCTGGGGTCCCCCCTCTCCGGGTGTCCGGGGGTCTTCTCTCTGGGGGTCCCTCCTCCAGGTGTCCCCTCCCCAGGGCTCCTCTCTCCGGGGATCCCATCACCTCTGGGGGTCCGCACACCTCTGGGGGTCGCCTCCTCTATGGGGGTCCCCTCGTCTCCGTGGGGGTCCCCTCTTCTCCGGGGGGGTCCCCTCCTCTCCGCAGGTCCCCTCTCCGTGTGTCCCCTCCCCGGAGGTCCCCTCTGGAGGTCCCCTCACCTCTGGGGTTCCCTCCCCTCCGGTGTTCCCCTCCTCTCCAGGTGTCCCCTTTAGGTCCCCCCTCCCCCGGAGGGGTCCCCTCAGGGTGTCCCCTCCTCGAGTCCCCTCTCTGTGGGTCCCCTCCCGCCCGGTCTCCCCCCCCCCGCCTCTCCCTCCCCTTCCCGGGTGTCCCCCCGTCGGTGCCGGCCGGGGCGCGACCTGTTGCAGCGGCGGGGAAGGAGGGGAGGCTGCCCGGGCGGAGGGAGGGCTTTGTCTCGGCTCCCCCCCTTGCCTCCCCTGCCTCCGCCGCCGCCGCCGCCGCCGCCGCCGCCGCCGCCGCCGCCCGCTCCCTCGCTCTCGCTCTCCCTCTCCCGTCGCCGCGGCGCGGTGCGGAAGGTAGGTTGCAGCGCGTGTGTGTACACACCGCCCCGAGCAGGAAAATGGACCCCTTGGGGAGGCAGGCAGGCGTTAGCCGCGCACGCTGCGCGCTCCCGGGGAGGCAGCGGCTATGAGGAGGCGAGCGGAGGACGGGGGAACAAGGTAGGCCGGCCAACTTTGGGAAGGAAGCGAGCCTTGGGGGGGGGGGGCGGGGGGGGAGGGGGGGACAAGGAGGGGGACACACGACACGAAGCCTCCGCTCCCCCGAACCTGGCCAGCCAAGCCTCCCCTCCTTCCTCCCCCCACCCCGGGCTTTAATTTGGAGGTGTAAGTTTGGCAGCCCCAGCCGCTCGCTGGAAATTGGGAACATCTATAGAAGGCCTTACCCTCTAGAAATGTTTTTTATTTTATTTTTTCTCCCCCACCCCCCCAACCCCCCCCGTGGACTTATTGCAGGGTGTGCCCCCTTATGATTCACTTTAATTACTTTTTCCGTTTTTTTTTTTTTTTTTTTCTTCCTCCCCCCCCCCTGTAATCGCGAAGGAAACAAATACGTTTGTTTTCCAACACTAGTTCCAAGTAAATCAATATCTTTCACTCTTGTAAAACAGCCCTCTCCGCCTGTTTGCGGGTCCCTCTGCTTTTTCTTTTCTGTTTATGCAGTTCCATCTGTCCGTCCATATATCACGCTCTCCTTATTTACTGCTAAACGGGCTTTTATTACTATTTGCCGACGACTCCCGGCTGCAATGCCGGGGCTAACGGTGACTCTCGTCCTTTGTTTTGTGTCCATGTATACGCTATAAGTTTAAAGTCCATGCCCAACCATACATCAAATAACAGCAGAAAAGAGAAAGCAGGTTCCACTCCTTCCGACAGGATTTTTATCCGGAGATCTCCTTGTTTGTCTGTTTTGGTGTGGGGGTGGAGGGGGTTAATTTGGGTTATTGTACGTGCACTTTATTTTTTTTTTCCCCTCTTGGGTATTTTTAACATCTATTTTTCATTATTAGTATTTTTCCAGTTTCCTTTCCCGGCGAGAAAGGAGACGTATATTGCAACTTTTGTGTTGCTGGTCGAACGTCACGTTATGGAGGCATCACTGGGTTAATAAGGATTCAAACTTTCTAAGAGGGAGTTCGTATCCTTGGCTGCCCCCCACCCTCCCACTTTCTGCATGGTTATGCTTGCGTTTCCGTCTGTATTGGCGGGGAAGGGGGGGGGGGGGAGAGGAGGGAATAGATATTTTTTACAGTGGTGGCAAATTATGAAATCTATCGAGCCATTTTGTCCAGAAATAGTAACTATTTATTTACCATTTTCCCTTGCACAAATACGCTGCTTATTTGTAATTTCAAACATCGAAGCTTTTCTCCGAATTAATCTTTTTCTTTTTCTTTTTTTTCCTTTCCTTTCTCTTTCTTATTTTTTCCTGGGGAGGGATTGGCGGTGCATTTCGTAGCCCATCTAGCATTGTCGAGTTTTTGGAGCCCAGATTCATCGTGGGTTCTAAAGGCTGCTTAAATCGATCCGTTTGAAATGGTCTTTTTATCTGAGCTCCTGTCATTTCTGTTGGGGAGTAAAACTGTTACTCTGCTGGTAACAAAACAAAACAAAAAAAAAAGAGAAAAGAAAAGAGACAGTCAGTGGAAGTGAGTTACATAAAATGTTCTGGAGAATCCTAAGTAATTATATAAAATGGACGCTGATCGGTGGAGATCTCTCAACAATAACAATCACCTTTTTTAATAGAAGATTATTTATTTAATAGCAAGGGACGGACTTCTTAAAAAAAATGCATTAGGCCTTCCTCTCAGCACAAAGAAGTCCATAATGCAATATTCTTAACCCACCTGGGACTGCCTGGTAGATTCTCCCAAACCTTCAGATCCTTTGAAATGTTTTAATAAAAATCATTATTTTACAGCCAGTGAGAACTTTTGCTGCCAACAGGTTCGGCTTTTTTTTTTTTCTGTTGTTTTGCTATTTTTTTACAGCTGTCCTTTAACTTGCAGCTCCCCAGTTTCAACCGAAGTGCCTCCTCGCTGAACAAACTAAGTTAATTGAAATCCAAAGCAGCAGATCTATTCACTGGCACGACAACTGCAGAAACTACTTGCTCCATTTTATTAGAAGCTTTATTCCAGAACCCGAGTGAAACTTTTCAAGGTTTTACATAGCGCTGTGCCAAGAATTGGTGGCTCATCTCTTAGCTAGGGAATGACATTCATTGCTTTTTTTCTTTCTTTCCTTTTTTTTTTTTTTTTTTTTTTTCCCTTCCTCCTTTTTACTCAGGCTT
>NW_023303068.1:0-12547 GCF_011077185.1 Oxyura jamaicensis
TTCTTTCTTTCTTTCTTTCTTTCTTTCTTTCTTTCTTTCTTTCTTTCATCAAATACTGGGTCCAACCCAATTATTGCTTCTTATATTTTCATAAAAGCACACTGAAGACTGAGTGCTTGTTTACTGGTTTTGGTTCCTGGCTTAAGACTTGGAACCCTGAAGCTCTCAGCTCTGCCACGAATAGCTTATTTGACTTTAGGGAAAATTGCTCCGTCTTTGTTTCCTATCTGTATAACAGGAATAATGCTCATGTGCTGTCATCACAGATATTTGCAAAGGTATATGCATGGAGAATTCTGAAATGCTGTTGTTATGGTTATGTAGAATATCTCAGTAATAATTTCAGAGACTCGCTGCCAATTATTCCATTGGCTATTTGGTTTGACAGTGAGTGCCAGTGTTAGTAACTTCATAAACTTCACTGTAGTTATTCTGGGTTTGCATCAGAAAACAACGTGGCTTAGACATGAATTTCCTCTTTGAAATAACTGAAGTGACATCAGTGGAATTATACAGGAATGATTTTGGCATTGATATTACTGCCAGACACAGTGCTGAGTGCTTTGGCCTCATACAAAGCGAGCTGTCTTCACAGTACAGGAGTTCAAAGCTTCTTCTGAGTTGTAGTATCCTCTTTACCATTTTAAGTTTTCAAGTACTGCAGCTAGCAAGCAGCATTGCTGCAACAACCTACAGGGTTTAAAAATGTGCTCGTACACAAATGACTTAATCCCCTTACTACCTTTGGCACATCCATAGGTCTTAAGCTTAAGGACTTCCAACTTTCAAGTTTTTTTGTTGTTTTTGTTTTTTTGTTTGTTTGTTTGTTTTTTGGTGACAAACTGGTCAGAAATGCTGGCTGTTTTTCTTACACGTAGCACTCTATATTTCCAGATGCTGTAAATACTGGCCTTCAGCAAGCCTTTGTGTCACACATCACTTTATGGAAGAAGAAAACAGGAAATCCCCACTGTTTCAAAAATGGGTGATAACTGTTTGTATTTTTTGCAAGGCACTGCAGCTCTATTTCCACGACCAGCACTGCTCGCTCTGTGGTTTACCCTATAGTAGAAGTCGGGGCTTTCAGGAACAGTGAAACAGCAGCAAAGTTCTTTAAATCAGACTGGGAGTGCCTGGAGTGTGGTGTTCAGGCCACTAGAAAAGCTGTTCTTTGATAGTTTTAAGTACAATAGAATGAAATTTGGGGCTGAAAGGGCAGGTGCTGTTATTCTTCTGTGCAAGCAGCAATGCCTGTTTTGTTAGGCAGTTTCCCGTTTCGTCACTGTAAAATAAATAAATAGAACCCTTTGTGCTCTTTAGGTGGAATTTAGAGGTTGGGTCCCGTGTCTCTCCAAAACTCTCGCAGGAGTTCTCCCCCATTGTGGCGTGTGAATAACAACCGCCGAGCTCAACGCGAGGTTTTTGCATCATGTGGCTGAAAAGAGGCGCCCCTATTTATAGCATCCAAACATTGGCAGGTGCAAGACTGGTGAGAAACTTTAGTCTCACACATCCAAAGTGGCTGTTGGGAAGAGTCTTCTGCGTGGTGGAAGCTGCTCCGAGCTGGGCCACGAGAATCAGCAGCCCTGCTCGGAGGCTGTCTCCTCGTTTAGATCAATCAGCTTGTATTTCCAGGAGGGGGTGTAACCAAGAAGGGCCTGATGGTGCTGATTGCAGTAATATACTTAGCTATGGCAGCTTTAGCTATTATTTATAGAAGCGCTAATTATATCAATAGAAATAGCAATATTAATACTGTTAAGTGTCAGAATCCACGCTTGACAGCATGAACTGAACGCAGCTACTGTGAAACAAAGCAGCCAGCTTGTCTCCCTTGTCAAGCCACCAATATGCATTTCAGGAAGAGTACACACCCACCTTAATTGCTCGGGGTCTCACCATTTTTGCTCATCTTGTTTTATCACTCTCATTTCAAGCTGAAAACTCCCAAGCCTGGCTGTTCCCATGAAGTGCAGCCTGTATCCTGAGTTGGTCCAGGACATGCAAACTGTGACTAAAATGTCACAGTGGATTCTGGTTCAAAGCTGTCATTCTCCAATGCTGGCACCCGAGAAGTGTCTCAAAGTTCACATTTGGACCCAAACTTTTCTTTTTTCTTTTCTTTTCTTTTTTTTTTTTTTTTTTTTTGAGCCTGTGCTCTACCACTTCTTGTTTACAAAATAGTTGGTGAAAACTCACATAGATTTCAATACCCACAGTTACGTGTAGACGACGTTATAACCAGCCTTAATTGGCATCTTTTAAAGGGCAGAAATCATATTACCAAAAAATAAACAAAACTAAAAGAAAACAAGAGCATATTGAGACTCGTTTTCTGGCTGCTTTTTTAACATTTAAAATGTGCTTGATTTCCTGTCATAGCTCTTGTTACTTCTGCCTACCTCTTGTGACAGTGTTTTAGACTGACTTCCCACAGGAGCTTACAAATCAAGCAGGTTAATGTCTTCATTAAAACTGAATAACAGTTTACTTTGGGAAAAAAAACATATTAAATATTTCAGGATATTGAACACCAAACTACTATTAAGCTTTAACTAATGCATTTACTTTGCTGACACTTGCTCTCTGATGGGACATGTAGCTCAAGTTAATGTCACTAGAAGTGATGTTTAAGGCTTCAAGAGGAAGTGTTTCCAACCCCTCCTAGATGATTTTACTCCAATTCTATCGCTCTGTACTTGAGAAAAAGTTTTAAATAGGTTATTTCAGCAACTCGCCATCCTTATTTTGGAAACGTTCTGGGTATAGATGTCCCCTCTAAAGTCTGAAATAACCCTTTCTATGTCCTAGATATATGTGGTATGTTGTCTAAAGAAAGTGACAGCCTGTTGGCCTCAGGACACGTAAAGAATGTCCTTAGTACACTTTGCCTTTGGGAGGAAAATACAAAGATCGTCACAAACAGGAAGTCACATTCACAACGCTTCTGTCACCAGTGCTTGTAAACCACCTCGAGGTGCCACTGATGTAGTGGAAGTGGATCAGTAGAACTGAAGTGGAGGCACATGGCCAGTAAGTCAAGGCTTCTCGGTTGGCAAGTGATGGTGTTCTGCCTGGGCTGCTGTTGCTGCAGAACTATTTGCTTATATCTTTCTCCCTCTGTGCAGAATCCATTTGTGATGATGCCATGTGGGACACGGGGCATGCCATCAGTAATAAGGAAGGGGGTTGTTTGGGTTTCCTTGTATTTCCTTTGTTCATGTTGCACTGCATATTCTGTTGGTGTGATTTGCTTTAGCAGCTCTTTTTTTTTTCTTTTTTTTTTTTTTTTCCTTTTTTTTTTTTTTGACCTCTTTATTTGGCAATCCTGCGGTTTACTTATCTATTATCAGAGCCATGTCAGACTGTGGTGCGTCATTCTTTCTGGATCCAACTGCAGCAGCACCCCAGTACATGAAGCAATCGAACAACATTTCTTCTCTGGCAAATTTAAACTGCTCCCTTTGAAGTTTGTTAATTTATCCAAAAAGAAACAAATCAAAACCAGTTTCAGCTCTGCGCAGAAATAATACTGATATTCTCTCATGCTATTTCCCATTGTTGATCTTTAATAATTCTGGAACTTTTCTGACATCTCTGTAAGCTCTGTGAGCAGGTGATCTGTGAGTAAATCTCCCTGAGGAGTTACACACTTTCCTGAATTATTTACATCTACGGTACAAACTCGGTCTTGTATTGCATTCGGTGTGGACGATGCAAGCTGAATGACGGAGAAAGAAGCAGGGAATGTGCCTAGAGCACATAAAGATACCTGTAAGTTTTATGCATACATTATATCAAAATAATTCTGTTGTAATGCTGCTGGCTCAAGCAGAGTTTACTTGTAGAAAAAAAATTGCCCACAAAACTTAGGATCTTGGTTGTGGCCATAAAGAGGTCATTGAGAAAGATGAATGGCTTAGAGAATCATTTATACAGTAGGGCAAAAACACAAAGGCCAGTTTAACTACTACTGGGTATCTGAAATACGTCGTCATTCAGTGGCAAAGCTCTGCAACATAACAGCTGGCAAATTTGGTAATTTCTGGTGGGCTTCTAGGTAATTAATGCGTGTGCCTGGAATATGATTTTTTTTTTGTCTTGTGGCCACATTGCATTTAAGGAGATAAAATAATTCTTGTTTTCATTTACGTAATTCTTTGGGGCACTCCACTTTTTAGTTAAACAAATGCAGCTCAAAATCGCCTTGAATTTACATGCCATGCACATTTGTTCACTGTATTGTCATTCTTGCCCTTTAATTGGTTGCATGTGTTACATTTTTGAGATTTTTGCATTTGCCGTTTGAAAATAAAAATTACGTTGCCTAGTCCTGACTTGCGGGATAAATGAAACAGAACTGCTTCTGCTGCTGCGGTGGCTCGGTACTCATACTCTTATGGTGTCAAAACATACTCAGATTCACAATTTGTCTTCTGAAACAAATTTCTGTGCCTTGTGCACGCTCGCCTCGCACAGACGTTTGTTCCTGTGAAATGCAATGTTTCAGTCAAAGAATGTAGACTTGTGTGGTTCTGGTTGGCCTGAAGGAAAGTTACCAGAAATCGAGGATTGAGATGAAGAGGGTTACTAATCCTACATTTTGGTGAATGGGTCGTGTTGCTGGTGCCAAATCAGAGATGTTTGCCCCATCTTGCCTATCCTGCACCTGCTTTATGGATGCCGTTATCTTGGTAGTTCTTCTTCCAGCTCAGAACTGCTCCTAGAAAGCACAGTAACCTGGGCTTTGAGAAAACAGTTTAAATTAATGCTATCCAGATTCCCAGATCAGCATTAACATCATTTGTCTGTATGTATTGCAATAGAACTAGGCAAGTCCCAGATGAGATCAGCGCCCCATCCGCTGGTGCGGGCATTTCACATACTGTAAAACAGCATTGCTGCCTCAGGAAGCGTATAGTTAAATGAGCAAGTCAAGCAAAAGGTGAAGGGAACAAAATATTGTAATTCCCACTATAGTGACTGCAGACTAAAACAGAAAGATTTAGTGACTTGATCAGGATAATCCAAGGAAAGGAAAGAGAGGTTTTCAGAGGCAACTAACTCCCACTAAAGCAAGCATGGGAGTGATGTGCCAACCTGCCATTTGTGCCTTTGAAAATTTCCCCAGGGAGTCTATTGTAGAGCCAAGCATTGAACTCTGATCTTCAGTCCCCCACCAGACAACCGTTCTTTTCTGCTTTAAGTGGTTTTAATTGAAAAATGCCATCTGAACAGTGTCTGTAAAGAATTACTTTTCCTCAGAACCTCCAAAAGAAAAGGAAAATGATGTGCTGCAGCAATAAATTAACCAGTGATCAAAATAAAAACCACAGTCTTGTTATGAAAACCAGAACTGGTGGGTAAATACTGTGAATTTATGACACCACTGGAAAAAAAATCTACTTTGGTAAATGTTAACACTATTAGAAGCAAAGATTTTTTTAAAATTATTAAACTATTCAAAACTCTTCTAAACAGACTTTGCATGCAAAAGCTACATTTTTTTTTTTTTTTTTTTTAATGCAAGCAGTTCACCCTTTCTTTCCTGCAGGCACTATTTATATCTGTGTCAGTGTTTGTTTCAGAGAAGAGAATAAAACTGAAGCCCGCATGACCCTCTCATACTCTCCCCAAATAGCAGTAACACTTTTCCTTTTTTTTTTTTTTTTTTTTCCAAAGTTGTACGAATATTGGCTCACATGTTCTCGTTGCTTTGTGAGCAGGTTGACGCTCTCCCCTTTTTACCGTTTGGGAAACAATGGCTAAACTCAAGGTTATCTGAATCCAGAGAAACCGTTAAGAGTCAGATTACGCTGCTGGAGTGACCCATGTTCAGGCCACTCCAACACGTCCCCAAATAATATTTTACAAGCGTGAGCCATCTGTGTGTGATGAGATCAGACGTAAGGAAGTCTGTAGTTGCCAAGAGAATTTGAGTGAGCAGAATTGTACAACTACAAAGAAATCCTACAGCATCAACAAAGGAAGCTAAGAGAAATATTCCCACTGAGCTCTTTCGGACTATTTTAATTGGACCATTTGTTCTTGCAATATTTTAAGGGTTCATTCTTCCTATTGCACATCTAATTAGTACTGACAGTATTGCAAGCTCCGTGTTCATTATGAGTAGCCTCCAAAATGGATAGTCCCATATTTTGGAAAAGAGCAAGATATTATTTCTGCTGTGCCTCCCTGTGCACCTGTAGGGGAAGCCAGCCTTTTGACCTGGCTGCATCACAACTTCCTCCCCCTCACAAACCCCCACAAAAGTTCCCCAGACAAAACTCTCCCAGAATTCTCCTACAGCTTCTGACCACAAAGTACTTGCCGCGTGTGGACCTCAGAGGTAGGATGGGCTCATTACTTATGTCATCCTGCTTTTATTTGTTTTATGGAGTACTTCACAAAAGCAAATAAATGCAAAGGATAGGCTTTTCAAAAGCTCTCAGCATCAGTCTAGCTCTTCTCCCTTTGAAGACAACGGGGACTTGACTTGACTGGAGATGGAATTAAGCCAACACTGAGCATTTTCAACAACTCCAGTCATCGCATCTCCCCGGAGAATTTATGATCTAACAAAAAGGATTAATTGATTAGCGCTCAAGTTGACCAATGGATATTAATATTTTACTCTCAAGAACAACTCTGATTTTGGAACAAAAGTCTCCTGAGTTTTTGTTTTGGTTACTGGGGGTTAAGTTCTGTTAGGGTTTCTCCCAGTTCATTTTATTAGAAAACGGTATTTATTTGACTGTGGTATGCTACCTAAAATTGCTATAATTTGTTTCTTTATTTCCATAAACATTGCTGTGTTTATTTTGGATGGGTGGTTAATTAAAAAAAAATCAAAAAAATATATTGGTTACCTCTGATATCTAATTTTCTCTTCTAATCATTGTATGTAGTTTTTCTATACCACTGATTAAAAAAAAAAAAAAAAAAAAAAAAAAACAAGTTGGGGAGGAGAGACATTAGAATCTATTTTCAGGATGGCATATCAGACCACACGCACTTATGGGGTAGAGTAGATTTGTTATTTTGGGCAGTACTGTGGAACTTATGAGAAGCTTTCTTTTTTTATACAAAGTTAGTTCAGAGTAGATTAAAGTTTATTTCAAACTCAGCATATTTGACCTCAAGCATCATAAGAGTCATGTAGAATTGGCTCATGCTATTAAATTCCTACAGTGAACTCCATAATAATGATTAATTTCTTTCATAAACTCTCTTCATAATTAATACAGGTTTCATTGTGGGCACTGCTATTCTCATATTGATTATCTCTACAATTTAGATTGGACTCTTAAAATGATGTCTTTGTTTACTCTGATGACCAGACATTTATTTTATTTGGATAACTCTCATCATTTGCAAACTGAACTGGGGATATTGCTACCATAGAAATTACAAATATTTCAGAGCTGTTTCTTGCAAGAGCAGGGATAATTTTTTGGCACCTGAGATTAATAATACTTTGGTGTTCTCTGATGCCTCTCATCTGAGAACGTGAGTTCTTTATGAACATCAATTAATTAAGCTTTAAGACACCCTCCTGAAATAGGGAGGCATTAGTAACCTCTTGCACTGATGGATAAACTCAGGTTTAGAGACATTGACTGACTTAGTCAAAGTCACCTGGCAAACTATCATGAATATAACCCAGTTTGTTGACTACCGATGTTTCTGTTGTAAGGAGTTTCTTTCTCCTGGCATGGTAATTTTTGACATGGCATAGTTGCTTTTGGCAAAATATGCTTTTTAAAAAGTTATAATGACAGGAGATGTTTTAGCTGCCTGAAAAAGTATGCACCTCTCTTGGTGTTTGTTTCTTCTCAAAAATAATTTATTTTCAGGATTCTCTCATAAGCTGCAGTTAATTTCAATAAACTTTTCAGACTCGGATAATCTCCTTCGGAAAAAGGGTGTCTTCGCATTTCTGGACAACTACAGGAGAAGCAGTTTAAGGGCAAAAAAAGCAGAAAATAATGAACAATAATTCTGAGAGATCTGAGCATATTGAGGGAAAAGAGCCACAAACCAGATTTTGCAGCATCACAGCGCACACTTTATACAATGCTGTGCAACAGGTGAGCCTTCCTCTTGGTTCCTCCTGTGTATTAACAACATAAATCCACATCATTATTGTATTTAAAAGGACTTGGGCACAGCTCCAGTCCTCAGAGAGCTCAGTGATGGGGACAGTATATCTTGCGTGGGTGTGTTGCCCAGGCTCTACAGGGTCCTGAGCCCCTTGGCGCTTGCTGAGCTCTCCTTGTTTGGTTAACTTCAGAGGGAAGTTGCAATGGGTGGCAGAAGGCAACCTCCAGAAGGCCTGGGAGAGGAGCAGGAATTCCAGTTTTTGAGTTGAATTCAGCCGTCCTGCTGCTGCCAAACCTCTGAGCAGGGAGGGGGAGATGTGGATGTAAGAAGCAGCACGTATATCAGTATCAGTGCTTGCAGTACAACGGCCCCCGTGCCTGAGGACAGCGAGTGCAACTAAGGACAACGTGGAGTTTATAAGAGTACCTCACATGTTGAGATGCTTTATAGTCCCCCCTGTGAATAGCCTAGCAAAAACCATATGTGAAATATAAATATACTGGGACTTAAAAACAGAGCTGTATTCCAGCCTTTTAAGTTAATTTTATAACATGCTGCATCCGAGGGCTTAATGTGTGTTGTATGCGGTGCTAGCCGACTAGCACGGGACTTAATAAAAGCAGTATGTACTGGAGACACCAGAGGGGCTGGTGGAAGAGGGGAAAGAAGATGGTGGAAATATCACATTTTAGTGAAAGAAAGAATCCAGTTTAAACCAACTGGCTGCTTGTTTCCTTCAGTCAAAATGCAACAATGAACTCCTGTTGTCATGCTGAGTCAGTTGGCAGTGACTCATTTTATCAGTCTCAAAATTGTCCGGCATTTCATCAGAACTGGATTACACAATGGGTTTTTCCTTTCCCCCCTTTTTTTTCCCAATACACTTGTAATATTAATAGGCACATAAATCATCTGACGTTAACATGTTTCCTCATTAACTTTTACTTTTTTAATTATAAAATTAGTAATCATACAACTTCCCGAAGAGGGAAATACAGTAATCCCAAATCTGACTTGAAATTATAAAGTGCAAACTTTCTTAGTTATGCCCTTCTCTCGGTTAAAAATAAGTTAAAGCCTTTTGTTACTTTCCACAGGATATTGGCATAGCTAACATATGCTCACAATTGTTCGGCCGAGGTATGTGTTCTCTGTTGGGTGTGGAGAGAAAAGTTGTATGTGGCAACAGCAGCCAACATATCAGGGTTGATTTTTCTCCTCAGCATGACTTTTTTGGCTATTTCTGCAAAAGCCTCTTGGAGAAAACACTGAAATGTAGTATTTTATTTGCTCAAACATTGCACATGTGATGTAATTTATTTTGTGGGCATATTTAATCCTTAAAGACAAAAAGACCCATTATCTAAAGTACAAAGAGTGTGATTCCCTAATTAAAACTTAAGAACATGCTCCTGGTCTGCATAGTCTGTGAAAAAGTTAGGTCTAGGAGGTTTTACATCTAATTCTGCATACCAGATTCTTTCATTTTAGTGCCTAAAATGTTACACATTTTCAATCAAAGCGATATGAATAAACTAAAAACATGTAAAAAGTGATGCTGAGTTGGCTAGACAGCAACGCATCTGTTCTAAAACCGAGCGTTTCTAAGTCAGCCATCTTGTCTAGCATAACATCTGTATTTTCCACTCACATGATTAAATTAATTGTGCTCAGCCAAATCCACTTTGCAATTGTAGGTTTGGGGCAAAAATACGGACCTTCATTTTTTAATCTTAGAAGATTTGAGATATCTGGAATATGTTCCATTCCTGCCACAATCTCTGCATCCTATTTTGTGTTTAATCCCATCCGTCTGTGTTTGGAATCAGTCCTGGTGGCTATCAAATGGAAAGCTTCCAAGCGTCTTTGAATAGTTTTTTTAATTTTGTTCTTCAGTGGTTCTAGTTCTTTGTTGTTAATTAGATCAAACCACATTTCCACCGAGGCTGTAATGGTAGTGTCATCAGCCTATAATCTGTCAAGTCCCTCTGAAACCTGCTTCAACTGCTTTTGTAAATTTAGTACCCCTCTGTAAAGTTCCTTTCAGAGGAAAACTTTTGCTATTTTTTGACAAAAAGTCCTTCTTCTTCTCACTGCCGATTTCAGCGTACTTGTTGATGCAAACATAGATAGACGTGCATGTTCCTGAGAGCAACACAAAGTGTCACTGGAAACCAAGGACATCAGTCTTCCTTTTTGTCTCAAGTTAGCCAGGCTGTGGGCGATTGTGGAACAATTTTTGTCCATAGGCTCTACAGAACAGTTTTGGGAAAGTTTGGTTACTGCCTTGTAACTCAGTGTGGTTGAAATTCAGCACTGAGCAGCCACATAGCAGCAGCAGAATCGTTTTAAACATTCTTGTTTCAATTTTGTTTTTGTTGCCTAACCAAAAAGTAAAGCCATCTTTCTCATGTTGTTCTAGTTGGTCTTGGATGGTAACATTGCACCAATATTTGTGTTTTTCCTTTTGATCCAGAATTGATAGCAGCACACGTGGACATACATTTCATTGTCTGCGTGCTTGTGGTCATCAGGAGGTCATTTGTCATGGTCAGCTAGCTATCCTGCTCTTTCTTTCTTTCTTTCTTTCTTTCTTTCTTTCTTTCTTTCTTTCTTCTCCCCCCCCCCCCTTTTTTTCTCTCTCTCTCTTTCTCCCTGTTTCTTCACTTGGAGTTTCTTCTAGTGGACAGCTAAAATTAGGAGTCTTTAAAAGAAATGTTTCAATCATTGCTATCAATTGCTCCTTTTGTGTTCTATGCAAGGCAATATCATTAAAATAAAAGAAGGTTGCATCTGTCTTGCTAAGTAGAGCTTTTCTTTATAGCATAATCAACTAGTAAGCTCATTTTTGGGTCTTCAAGACACAAAGGTGTCTAATGTTGAAGAGCATCTAGGAGGTTTGGAACAGATTTAAATTGTCATTGCAGCTACTTTTAATAATGATAATGCCAGCACTAAAAACATCTCACTTTCAGGATCATCAAACTCATCAGAGTTCTGCTTCATTAGTTTCACTTAAAAGAGCATCTCATCTTAAAGGGGCTGCAGAAACGAATTGTCTGTGCTTTTTGAAATAGTTGTGAATTCATCCCAGCTTCTTGAAAACAATTTTTGATGGTGGCTGCAGTATACTGTCAAAGAATTATCTCAGGTTTCATATTACTTTGGTATATGCACACACTTGTTTCCTGTTGCTTTCTTCAACTTTAAGAGAAGTCGAATAAATGATTTTTCCTACATGTTTTAGCCATTAAGCTCCAGTTTTTAACACTGGTATTTTTAATATTAACTGTAGAACACGAAACCCAGTCTCTGGATTTAATAGTTGGGATTGAAAACCTGTGTGAGATAGCTAGCTATCCTTAGAACCTTGTTATAGAATACTCTGACGACTTAATGGCAGTTTTTAGATCCTAAAAATATCATAAGATCATGTTCAAAACCAGACCCATTTATTACTTTCTTTTTAGTATCTGATGATAAATGACTCCATCAACCAGCAGCATCTCTCTCATCAGGCCCTGATAGCATTGCTTATTCCCCTTGTAAGTAGGTAGGCTAAAGTGAACATTTTTGCTGTCTTTTACAAGGGACAAAAATCATAGCATTGTTGCCACTTGCCTGTTAAGTTTTAGAATGTTTACATTTTTCATTTGCAGACTGAAATTAGAGCCTAATGTTTCAAGCATCGCATGTTTCTCTTCTGTGTTATTTTCATTTAAGCATTTCAAAGTGACAGATCCCAAACAGTCAGCACTAATAGAAAAATACTACTGGATTGTTCCTGCACCTGACATCGTACATATAGGTATCATGACTCATGGACTCTTGGCCAAACTCGATATAAGCAGCAGCAGCAAAATGTAATAACATTTCCCCTGAGACCATTGTGTGGTGCTTGAGGAGTGTTCTGCTGTAACTTGTGTTGTCTGGGTTTTCAGCACTCCTCTACAGTTCGTGCTCTTGAAAAATTAGATGCAGGCCTGGTATCTTGGGGCAAATAAATTTCTGCTTTTAAGACCATCTGTAGATTTGTCTATTGGGGCTCCAACTCATCCATCAAACCTACCTCTGTGAGTTTTGATGTTTAAAGCAGAGAGGGCAAAAGGAGCATCTCTCTAGAAGCTAGTGTTCCTCAGATGCTTTCAGTTGCTGAAAAGAGAGAAATATGCTAATTTACCAGTATGACACACTTTGGGCTGTTTTCGTCCATATTTGTCATTGGCATATTTGGTGGTCCTCTATAGCTTACTATTTTCTCCCTTTTCCTGTTCCTTTTCTTTTTCCTGTTCCTGTTCCTTTTCCTGTTCCTTTTCCTTTCCCTTTCCCTTTCCCTTTCCCTTTTCCTTTCCCTTTCCCTTTCCCTATCCTTTTCCCTTTCCTTTCTTTCTCCTTTCTCCCTTCCCTTCCCTTCCCTTCCCTTCCCTTCCCTTCCCTTCCCTTC
>NW_023303068.1:12947-22354 GCF_011077185.1 Oxyura jamaicensis
CCCCCCCCCCCCTTTTTTTTTTTAACTTTCTCAAAGTAGCATGCACCTATATGCCAGTGTTGCCTTCTCTGTGTAATCTGAGTGGAGCAGGATTGAGGCTACAAAGCAACAAAGTATTTTTACTGTAGTTTTGGTGACTAAATACCAAATTAACAACTCTTTCCAGACACGCACAGATACCTATGGTATGCTGACAGTTTCCAGCTGTAGGAAGCTCATTTTTAGCCCAAGCAATGTTTTTGGAGCTGAAGGGGCTTCAGCTGGAACTCAAAACCATGAAGGAAAGGGTGGTCATGCCTACTGCATCATGGGAATGCTTTCTGATCATTGAATTGTGACAATGGAGTAGTTCAAGTTACAATGTTTTACTCCCAACTTTTAGAGTCTGCATTTGTTACAATTTTCAGCACCCTTCCTACTCTTTAATCTATACTTCAGTTAGCTGTTAGGAAACAAATTGGAAATGTTTTTTTTTTTTTTTTTCTTGTACAGAGGTTTTATTATACTCCTTAAGGGGAATGAAATAACTTTATGCACTTTTCCCTTATTTTATTCCCCATTTTGCCTGTCTGTTCCTTGATGGCTTTCACTCTTTGATCAATTCCATCAATTTTAATTGGAATTTTTTTCCTGTCTTCTCCTGTGATAAAAAGATATTTTCATGTAATCTGTTTCTTTGGGCCCAATGGTAAAAGGGCTGTCTTTGGGAATTCGGACATCTATTTTCCATTAAAATGAATGGAATACAGTGTTAGTATCTTGCAGGGATTTGAACACCTTTGAGCTATTGTGAAGTGAATGTTCTTGTTCCTCTGAAAGAGAACCCTTGCTGGTGATGAGGATGGATATCTTGAGCTCTGAGACCTGTGTATAGCACTGGGAGCCTGTAAGTCAACTTTTTGGTTTCATTTGTCTTGTGCATAACTTTTCTTTTTCTCAGAGGAGTAGTCGGTAAAGTGGTCCTAAAGAATTAACTACATCATTAAGTACCTAACATCAAAAACATGTAGCCATTGTTATATTGTGTTCTCCAGAAAATGGTGTAATTTGTGTCCTTCTTATTTTGAAGCAGAGGTCAGATTGAGCTGACTTTTGGCAGTATGGTAAACCGGTGCTTTTTTCCCTGGTGGTTTACTTCCTGTGCTCCAAAATTACAGCTTTAATTTAGGAGCTGAAAAGCTTGTAGCCTGTCTGACTGTGAGGTTCTAATTAAAGATTGCACTAGATGTGAGCTGACACTTGGTTATTTGCAGTCAGCTTCCTAATACGAGAAGTCTCGGATGTTTGAAGCAGTGTTGACTTCGAAGACTATTGATAGTCATTTAAACGGTAACATTATTTATTATTCTACTGTTTTTCAAGAAGTAAGGCAGGAAAAGAAATGAGATAATTCTGTTATGCACCTTGCACATTGTCGTCACACTTTGATACTTCGAGCCCAGAGTGCTGTCCGGATTGAAACAGCAGGTTGGGAGACAAATACCCCATACATTCTGTCCATTATAACTCTGTGTCTATTTTTCTCATACCAGTTTTTAAACTGAATGACCATCAACACTAGATGTATGCTTGAGAGGGGCGTGGTGCCTGAGGAGCCAGCCCCAGTTCTGATGACTGAGGATGTGTATCGCACCAGGTAGCTCTTAACAGGGTGCTCCCAGCTGTCCCCCTGCCCCAAAAACCTGTATCTGACAACCCCTTGTGAATTTCTGCGGTGTGTTACAGCTTCAGTATATGAATCTCTAGGAATCCCAGACTGACACTCTGCTTTTCTTACTCAGTTGGATGGATGCGTGATGTATAGTTTCATATCCCATCTGGTATTTCTATCAGATGTGATTTTTCATTCTTGTTTGGTATTTGGCCCACAAATGGTCCACTGAAGCTCGCTGAAACTTTCACGTAACTGTAGTGGTAGCAAATTTGTTTCTGAAACAGAAATCTTTAAGGTTTACTGACATTTATGATTCTCGCATCTGTGATGATATCATAGTGTGGTAAAAACAAACGTTGATTCATTTCAAGACCACAACAGGGAGTGCTTAAAGTCATATTTGCATTCTGATTCTTACTATTTTTTTTGTTGGCTTCAGGACAGCTGAACAAATGGA
The DNA here is from genome assembly GCF_011077185.1 of Oxyura jamaicensis. NCBI lineage: Eukaryota > Metazoa > Chordata > Aves > Anseriformes > Anatidae > Oxyura > Oxyura jamaicensis. The sequence goes on from NW_023303068.1 coordinate 15,059, forward strand.
ACAGTGGGACAGCAAAGTACCAGTTAATACAAAGTTATCCTTATCCCAACCTCTGTTTATTTTGTTGGTGATTTTGTTGTTGTTGTTGTTGCATACTATCAAATGGTTTCACAACGTGACCTCTGATTTTGCAACAAAACAAATTAAATGTTAGTTAGTACTGATTAGTGGAATATTAACATTGATTCTTTATTTACTCAAAAATCAGGAAATTAAAGTTCCCCTGGCAAACTTAATTATGTGTAATTGCACAGATATTACAATGGGGATCTCATTACATGATCATAGACTGTCTTTGTAGCAATACCAAATATTATAGTCCTTGCTAATAATTGCAAAGAAAGTTATAGAAAAGGAGACCTTTGACCATAAGATAATATCTAACTCAAGCTCTTCACAAAACCTGACTGAAGCGTAGCATTGAAGTTGGTACACTTCATTTCCATTATATTATTTTGGAAATATTTTGTCACCTTGTTCTGTGTGCTCTACTTCTGTAATGAAAGACCTTTTTGTTCAAATACAGGTAAAATAAAAGAGTTGTTTGCCTATAGGATACTTAATTTAATTTCTGTTGGGTTTACAGGCTTACAGGGCTACCAGCCTCAACAGATCTTCCAATTTTTGATAGGTCTGATTGAAAGAGAGGCTCTTATCTCTGTTCACGTGTAAATAAGACATGAGGCTTAATTTTAGTTAATACAACTTTTTGTTTGTAATTCCTCTGTCTTTAAATAATAAAAAAATCATATTTTCCATCCAAAATTAATTTCAATTAGTATTAAAAAAAAAAAAAAAAAAAAAAAGAAGAAGAAAGAAATGCACCTCAAAATATATCCTTTAAAAGAGCTGAGCAAACTGTGTTCTGATTATCCAAAAATATTATTTAGGCTAAAACTGAAGGACTAATTGTAGCCAATCTTGCCTATTTTTTCTAAGTGAATTTACCTTATGTAAAATTGAAAAATATCCAGACCAGGACATTCCTTTTCTGTGTTGCATCTAGTACATCTAGTTTTTTATCCCTCAAGAACATCTTACACTAAAAACTTCAGAGGCGATGAATACTAAATCCTGCCCACCTGCACACAAAAATAATCCCACAGAGGTGGTCTATAGATCACAGATAATCAAGTTCTGTCAAAGGGAAATTTTTACACCGAAGACTGATGTTATTAGCCATGGTAAAATGGTTGCATCCTTTCTAGTGTTTCCCCTGCTTTTGGTACAAAAGTCACCAGTCGAGTCTTGGAGTTGATTTCTTGGACTAAAAAGGACAAACCTTTGTTTGATGTTTTACTCATTTCCATTTTCTTTTGCTCCATGGTCTCTGTAGTATTTAGCTTGCCTAGGGAGAACAGAAACAGAATCAGGTACTTCTCTATACACTCCCCATGTCAGAGTCAGTTACCCTAAACACCCCCAAATGCCCTGGACCTGTGATTTTTTGGTGTTGGTCATACAACGCTAGCTTTAAGGAAGTAAGTAAGTGTCTAGTTTTCATAATTGTGCAGAAAAAGATAAAAATACTTGGGAGTACAGTAGAGATTAAAAACAATAATCCCAAAACTTTTAAGACAATTGTATAACTTTTAGGGCCTACTCAAGGGTTTGGAATGTTTGAAGCTTCAATATTATCTGTCTCTTTTCTGTAGAGTTGGGTTTCATCTACTTTATTTATAGTCAATCAAATAAAAGTTTTTGTCCATGTAATACATACAAATTTCTTTTTTTTTTTCTTATTTCCTTTTCTTTATGCCTGTTTCTTTTTCCTTGAAGTGTCTGTTTATTTGGGGGGCAATAATCACATATGCAACATTCTAAACAGGAAGATAATTACTTCTTGGAGGAGTACCATCTCTGAAAATGCTGACATAAATATTTTCCATGTCGAATGGATTCATGTTGATAAACTTGTGCAAATATACTCAATTCACAAGCTTCCAAAACATTGGTAGCGATACTTACATTTTTCCTCATCTAGATCATCTTCATGCAAAATAAAATCAGTGCATCTGATCTGATGTGACAAGCACTAGAATTTCAGAAGTATGCGGTGTGTTGTTTTTTTTCCTTTTTTTCCTTTTTTTCCCCTACTATATAAAGAGGGTAAAAGTGAACTGATGACCACCTAGAGCTTCAGCATTTTCACTGTGGTTCATGTCATAACCACATGACTGCCTGTAATTATTATGACAGAAATCAAATCCTCCTGCATGCTCCCTAACTTTCTGGGACAAAAATAGAAATCTTTGATAGTCATTCTAGTTATCCGGTAGAAGAGAGTGATGGATGTTCATCCTGGCTCGTTTGTTACCATAATTCCTTTCAGATGGCAAAACTACTTTTTACCATTTGTTGATCAGTTTCTAAAGGATTTTCATAAGTAAATCAACAAATTTCTCATCCTTTAAATGCTGACTGAACTGCAATGTGATTCTTTATAATCAAATTATAGGTAACCTTTGGGAAGCATATAGTTATATAATAGAGGGTGCGCCATACAATTCAGTAGGCTATGTAATAGGATCCGATTCCATTGTAACTCCACAGCTTGGATGAGGGCCTTACACATTAGCTCAACAGCTAAATCGGTCACAGATTGCCTGCAAATAAACGTAAAATCCCAACACTCTGCAAATGGAGAGGACGAACACAGATGTAGCCGAGGCCATATACTTAGCTACAGGTTGTTTTGAGTTAAATAATTACAACACATTCTGTATGTTCAAGAGGTAAAGTTCACACACAAACATGCCAAGTGTGTGTGCAGGTGTGCATAATGGAGAGACGAGCATAGATCATGTGGGAGTTTGTGGATTTTTTATGCTTTTGGTTCTTGAGTTGCAAAAAGGTATGGTGCTATGACATCGCTCTTTTGGACTTTGTTTTATTAGGACTCTCAGTCCTTGTAGATGATGGTTGATGATAAGAATGATGATGATACAGACCAGTATCGATGGGTATAAAAAGCAAGGGATTGGCTATGGTGGGGCAAAATTTCTTACATCACAGGTACCTCACTGTCACAACTCACTGATGTAGCAGCAGTATTTACCTAACACAGTACGATTGCATCTGTCATGGGAAACACCACTTTGCATCTTCTGTGCAAGGTGGCTTAAGTGCTGTAAGGGAATAGCCGCTGTGCAAAGTGTTCCTTTACCAAAGGGCTGATATTGTCATCATAAAAGAGAGTGAGCGTTTGTGGTAGATGGTACTTATGACTGGGAGGCAGATTTTCACAAATCCATTGAAATGGTTGGAGACATCTCATCTTTGCATCTGATCTATTATTCACAACATTCCTGGATTTAAAATTAAAAAATAAATAAATAAATAAGTAGAAGACAGTTCTGGTCCAGCAAGTGTGCCCCAGTCTTTCCAATCAATTGGACTGTCTGAGATCCTGATCTATAGAGGCAGCACAGCCTGAACTCCTGGTCAGGAAAGCCTAACATCCCAATCCCACTTCTACTCTCAAGCAAGTGGTTAACTCTTTCCACTTAGTTTTTACTGTCTGTGAAATGGAAATGACAGTAGCTATTTACCAAATAAAGTTGGGAGATTTTTTTTTTTTTTTTAATATGTATGTGCAGCAGAATGGATCAAAGCTGCTAAATTAAAAGAAAATATTACTGATTTGGAGGTCTGGCAGTAAGTAATGACTGCTGAGATGGGGCAACAGTTGAGATTCTTTGCGTATTGAAAGACACCAGGAGCACGCTGTATTTTTTTCCTTCTGTCCTCATCATCTTCACCAGGAAATCTGCAGAGGTAAAGAGCATCTGTGTGGTTCTTCTACATTTTTGTTGACCCCCGCTGATGTAAATCAAACACACTGTCCTCCTGTTATCTTCAGGTTTAGAAAAACCTATTTTAATCACTTCATACAGGTATCTAATTTGAATCAGCCTGCCAAGCTGCAGGGCTCTTGTGCCTTTTTAATTGGCATCTTTCTCATTACATTTGAACAAAGTTGCAGAGACACCGCAGGACATGAATAGAGACAACTGAATCACCGTTCCTGTCGGGCTGGCAACATGACGGTATGATATACCAGGGGAGTCCAGGAGATCTGAGTATGTGGTGAAGGGGACTAAGTGGAAGTAATCAAGTCCAGACATATTGCGGAGTGTTTCTAGGTCCTGACGGTATTATCTGAAAGAGAATTGCAACAGAAATTTGCCTGAATTTTTTAACACCACTGTGGTATCCGTATGCTAAGCCTCAGCACCATTTTGCTTGTTGCAATGCATGGGACAAGGTGCACTTGGGATCAGCCAAACAACTGCTTTATAAGGTCTGCAAGGTCTGCAAGAACCTCACACTGGGGTTCTGAGCTGCTGTTTCTGGTCCAGCTGGAAGCAATATAGCAAAATAGTGTGTTAACCCCTCACAATGATGGGCAGGATACCCAACCAGCCCATGGAGTCAGTCCTATTTAAATTTCTTTAGAACTTGATAATCACCCAAAACGTAGCTGCTAAGAGGCCAAAATCTTTTAAATGAAGTCGGTCATATCCTCAGATAAGGCTATAGGATGTAGTGACTCCTCTTCTAGTGGTTGCCTACAAGATAGGTCTAAACTCACTAAGTTGGTGAGCCTGGGAACATAAAACGGAGAGGAGAGAGCAGAGCAGCACAGACTATGTTATTTGGCACCAAAGCGCATTCCTTCCCTCTCAGTCTGTCACCCAGAATCTTGTCATGTGCAACAAAGACTTGCACAGCCGTACCAGTTCTGGTGGACACTTTGTGTGTGGTTTAGGTAGGATGACTGATTTATAAGACAACAGAGAATCAGACCGTTGATGGTTCTCTATATGGTTCTATACAGAAAGGCTCACAGGCAAGCAACCAGTTGCACAGATCACAGCCTGAGACCTTTATCATTGAGGTCAGATAGATACTTGGATTTTATAAAGATTATAGCTAGTTGCATTCGTTTCTGATTAAGGGGCAAAACTAGCTTGCATTGGGATCTGCTTGACATTTGTTTTCATACAATCTCAAAGTCTGACATACAGCCAAACCCCGCACAACTCTGGATGTGCTTTGCTTCGGGTGCCATTTGAGGTCTGGATCCAAGTGTCTCCTTATCTGGGTGGAATTGGTTTCAGTTTTAGGGTCCTTACTGAGATTCAGACTTTCTGAGAATATGAGTAAATTTACCCTGTGATCCTGGTTTAGATATGTGTATAAAATTTTAAGAAAGTTACAGGAAGTAAGGCTATAGATGCCTCCCAATTAAAGTTTTTGGATCTGGATCAAGGTCAAATCTGAACATTGTTCAAACTTACATGGTTCCAAATTAGTGTAACCTAAATGTCAAAATTAATTTGAAAATGTTCAAATCTGTATTTTATTGAAACTTTTTAAGTTTTGACTCTTCAGATTTGAATCTATTGGAGTAGGTAGGACTGAGGGTTGAATGTCAGTTTTGGGTCAAGTGTGCCAGAATACTAACAAGTTCTTATATCTGATACCCTCATTTTGGTGTAGATCTATTTTTTAAATTTGAAATTCTGAGACTATTCATATTTAAACTGAATAGCAGTATGTAAAACCTTGTGATTTTCATCAGCTGGCTTTAATACAGATCACCTTTGTTATCTGTATTTTTCACATGATGTTCTCCATCATAAAAGTCTGAGAGATGCTAGGCTGAGATATGTAAATAAAGCACTTCATGTATTTTTGGTACTATTTGCCCACAGAAAATGTCAGGTCCATTTTACAGATGGAAAAACTGAGGCAGAGAGTGGTCATTTGGCACGTAGACGGCCATATAAAGAACCGCAGTTAGAAATAGTCTCCTAGATCACCTTCCACTTTTTTAACCTTACATACCCTTCAATAAGTTGATTATGGTCATAAAGTCCAGAGAAGCAAATATATAACGTCTGGATTTTGCTGCATTTATTCAGAGTACCTCAGCTTGTAGAGCTACCTCTATGTACTGCAGGTGTGCATTTTGCTAAATATTACTGAAGGAGTTGGGCTAAGTCACCTAGCAGAGCTTTTTACTCTTTGTATTTTACCCTAAGGTAAAAAGGTTGTGTTTTGATGATGAAGGCAGTCACGAAAATTAACCTTTTGAGAAAGGATTTATCTTTCTGTATTTCCTGTACATCTCTATGAAAAGACGATGTTTATGAGCAAAATACAGAAATGTGTAGCAGCTACCAGTGAATAAAACCAATCAAATTCACCAGTCATCGGGCTGGTTAATACTATGAAGGCTGCGCGTGAATCGTGGGCGTCCAGCCAGCCAAAGGGTACAAATCCATGGGTCTAGGGGGCTTACCTGTCTCTTTTAGTCAGCAGGCTATCCCTTTTCAATAGGTACCAGTTAGGCTTATATTGCCCAATAATGAATGTGGCATAAAAACGTACGTTGGGCAGCAGGACGTTGGAATAGGCCTTTAGATCAAAACGAGGTTCATTTTACTTAATTTTGGCCAACTAGAAGCTAGCTGCCTGGCCTAATCCAGCTGTGCAGGCTCCCTCCTCTTTTCGGGGGGTGGGGGAAGTGGGATGGGTGGCTTGGTGGAGGTGCCTGTCCCTCCACTGGCAACAGGGGGAGCCTCCGCGACTGGTTCAGACGGGACACTTCACTTTCACACGGCCGTGAGCTATTCGAAGCCAATTCCGTGCTAAGCAGCAAGAGATTTGGGTTCTCATCGCTTTATCCACTGATTTACAGCATAGCCTTGGGAATATCACTTAACCTTTATTATTATTATTATTATTATTATTTATTATTATTATTTTTTGGACCCAGTTTCTCCAACTAAAATAAAGATACCCTGCCGATAAAGTTCTTGGAGGACCTTTGTCCGAGGATGAAATACAGGTGCAAAACCTTGTTTTCCTGCTCTGGCTACTTTCATGTGGCTGTTGCCGTCATTAAAATCATCGGAATTTTTGTGAACAGCATAAGTTTGTGTGCGAGGGGGGGGCAGGGCCGAGTGAAAATTATTTTAGTAGCAGCGTCGATCTTCTTCAGCCATGAGAGAATGTTGTAAAAATAAAAATCTAGTAACCGCTTACGTGTGCTGGGTTTCCTGGCTTTGTTGTCTCCCTTTTGCACCTTCTTTCTGTCTGTGCCCCCCCCCACCCCCTTGCCCCCCCAGCCAAAAAAACACAGGGAGCGGAGAGCACATTTTCCAAACCAGACCCCTATTTTAAATAACCTCGGCCTGTTTGCAACCGGGAAAAAATGTTTTGTTTGGTTGTTTTCTTTCTTTTTTTTTTTTTTTTTTTTTTTTTTTTTTTTTTTTTTTTTTTTTT